>NW_027510767.1:0-30999 GCF_048772815.1 Callospermophilus lateralis
GGGCGACTTGAGGCGCAAACAAATCAAAGAGACAAAACTGAGAACTCCTCTATTTTGTCAAGGTTGAAAGAGCTACTAGAAACCATGTTGGATTTAGAGTTCCAAATTCATCTATCTATATAGGAGAGAACAGAGTGAAAAAAAAAAATGAAAACTGCTACTGAAAACGAACGCTTCAACATAGAAGAACAAAATTTGGTGAGTCAAGTGGGATTTGTGTACCGATCATAAACACCATGTATCATCAAGATTGGGTGAAAAAATATTTGCTGGTATTTCGTAAACTCGTAATTTCTTGGAAGCTTGGCAACCCCTCTCAAAGAAACTGCTTTTCCACAGTCACTGCTTAGGGCTATTGAAGCGGAAACAAATCATAGAGACAAAACTGAGAACTCCTTTATTTTGTCAAGTTTCAAAGAGCTACTACAAACCATGTTGGATTTAGAGTTACAAATTCATCTATCTATATAGGAGAGAACAGAGGGAAACTAAAAATATAAACTGCTACTGTAAACGAACGCTTCAAGCTAAAAGAACAAAATTTGGTGAGTCAAGTGGGATTTGTGTACCAATCATTATCACCAAGTATTATCAAGATTGGGTGAAAAAATATTTGCTGGTATTTCGGAAAATCGTTGTTTCCTAGAAGCTTGGCAACCCCTCTCAATGAAAGTGCTTTTCCACTCTCTGTGCCTAGGACTACTTGAAGAGGAAACAAACCATAGAGACAAAACTGAGAACTCCTTTATTTTGTCAAGTTTCAAAGAGCTACTACAAACCATGTTGGATTTAGAGTTCCAAATTCATCTATCTATATAGCAGAGAATAGAGTGAAACCTAAACATAAAAACTGCTACTGTAAACGAACGCTTCAACCTAGAAGAACAAAATTTGGTGAGCCAAGTGGGATTTGTGGACTTGTCATTACAACCACGTATCATCATAATTGGGTGAAAAAATATTTGCTGGTATTTCGGAAACTCGTAATTTCTTGGCAGCTTGGCAACCCCTCTCAATGGAAGTGCTTTTCCACAGTCTCTGCTTAGGGCTATTGAAGCGGAAACAAATCATAGAGACAAAACTTAGAACTCCTTTATTGTTTCAAGTTTCAAAGAGCTACTACAAACCATATTGGATTTAGAGTTCCAAATTCATCTATCTATATAGGAGAGAACAGCGTGAAACCTAAATATAAAAACTGCTACTGTAGACGAACGCTTCAACCTAGAAGAACAAAATTTGGTGAGCCAAGTGGGATTTGTGTACCGATCTTCACCACCAAGTATCATCAAGATTCGATGAATAAATATTGCTGGTAATTCGGAAACTCGTTATTTCTTAGAAGCTTGGCAAACCCACTCAATGAAAGTGCTTTTCCACCGTTTGTGCCTGGGTCTACTTGAAGAGGAAACAAACCATAGAGACAAAACTGAGAACTCCTTTATTTTGTCAAGTTTCAAGGAGCCATTACAAACCATGTTGGATTTAGAGTTCCAAATTCATCTATCTATATAGGAGAGAACAGAGTGAAACCTAAACATAAAAACTGCTACTGAAAACGAACGCTTCAACCTAGAAGAACAAAATTTGGTGAGTCAAGTGGGATTTGTGTACCGATCGTAAACACCAAGTATCATCAAGATTGGGTGAAAATATATTTGCTGGTATTTCCGAAACTCGTATTTTCATGGAACCTTGGCAACACCACTCAAGGAAAGTGCGTATCCAACGTCTGTGCCTAGGGCTACTTGAAAAGGAAACAAGCCATGGAGACAAAACTGAGAACTCCTTTATTTTGTCTAGTTTCAAAGAGCTACTACAAACCATGTTGGATTTAGAGTTCCAAATTCATCTATCTATATAGCAGAGAACAGAGTGAAACCTAAACATAAAAACTGCTACTGTAAACGAACGCTTCAACGTAGAAGAATAAAATTTGGTGAGCCAAGTGGGATTTGTGGACTTGTCATTACAACCACGTATCTTCAAGATTGGGTGAAAAAATAATTGCTGGTATTTCGGAAACTCGTAATTTCTTGGAAGCTTGGCAACCCCTCTCAATGAAAGTGCTTTTCCACAGTCTCAGCTTAGGGCTACTTGAAGCGGAAACAAATCATAGAGACAAAACTGAGAACTCCTTTATTGTTTCAAGTTTCAAAGAGCTACTACAAACCATATTGGATTTAGAGTTCCAAATTCATCTATCTGTATAGCAGAGAACAGAGTGAAACCTAAATATATAAACTGCTACTGTAGACGAACGCTTCAACCTAGAAGAACAAAATTTGGTGAGCCAAGTGGGATTTGTGTACCGATCTTCACCACCAAGTATCATCAAGATTGGATGAATATATATTTGCTGGTAATTCGGAAACTCGTTATTTCTTAGAAGCTTGGCAACCCCACTCAATGACAGTGCTATTCCACAGTCTGTGCCTAGGGCTACTTGAAGAGGAAACAAACCATAAAGACAAAACTGAGAACTCCTTTATTTTGTCAAGTTTCAAAGAGTTACTACAAACCATGTTGGATTTAGAGTTCCAAATTCATCTATCTATATAGGAGAGAACAGAGAGAAACCTAAAAATAAAAAGTGCTACTGAAAATGAATGCATCAAGCTAGAAAAACAATATTTGGTGAGTCAAGTGGGATTTGTGTACCGATCATTACCACCAAGTATCATCAAGATTGGGTGAAAAAGTATTTGCTGGTTTTTCGGAAACTCGTAATTTCTTGGAAGCTTGGCAACCCCCCTCAATGAAAGTGCTTTTCCACCGTTTGTGCCTGGGCCTACTTGAACAGGAAACAAACCATAGAGACAAAACTGAGAACTCCTTTATTTTGTCAAGTTTCAAGGAGCCATTACAAACCATGTTGGATTTAGAGTTCCAAATTCATCTTTCTATATAAAGGGAACAGAATGAAACCTAAACATAAAAACTGTTCCTGTAGACGAACGCTTCAACCTAGAAGAACAAAATTTGGTGAGCAAAGTGGGATTTGTGTACTGATCATCACCACCAAGTATCATCAAGATTGGGTGAAAAAATATTTGCTGGTATTTCGGAAACTCGTCATTTCTTAGAAGCTTGGCAACCCCTCTCAATGAAAGTGCTTTTCCACAGTCTCTGCCTAGGGCTACTTCAAGAGAAAACATACCATAGTGACAAAACTGAGAACTCCATTATTTTGTCAACTTTCAAAGAGCTACTACAAACCATGTTGGATTTAGAGTTCCAAATTCATCTATCCATATAGGAGAGAACAGAGTGAAACCTAAACATAAAAACTGCTCCAGTAGACGAACGCTTCAACGTAGAAGAACAAAATTTGGTGAGCCAAGTGGGATTTTTGTACTGGTCATTACCACCAAGTATCATCAAGATTGGGTGAAAAAATATTTGCTGGTATTTCGGAAACTCGTAATTTCTTGCAAGCTTGGCAACCCCTAACAATGAATGTGCTTTTCCACAGTCACTGATTAGGGCTATTGAAGCGGAAAAAAATCATACAGACAAAACTGAGAACTCCTTTATTTTGTCAAGTTTCAAAGAGCTACTACAAACCATGTTGTATTTAGAGTTCCAAATTCATCTATCTATATAGGAGAGAACAGAGTGAAACCTAAATAAAAAAATTGCTACTGTAGACAAACGCCTCAACCTAGAAGAACAAAATTTGTTGAGCCAAGTGGGATTTGTATACTGATCATCACCACCAAGTATCCTCAAGATTGGATGAAAAAATATTTGCTGGTTTTTCGGAAACTCGTTATTTCTTAGAAGCTTGGCAACCCCTCTCAATGAAAGTGCTTTTCCAGCGTTTGTGCCTGGGGCTTCTTGAAGAGGAAACAAACCATAGAGACAAAACTGAGAACTCCTTTATTTTGTCAAGTTTCAAGGAGCCATTACAAACCATGTTGGGTTTAGAATTCCAAATTCATCTTTCTATATAAAGGGAACAGAGTGAAAACAAAACATAAAAACTGCTCCTGTAGACGAACGCTTCAACCTAGAAGAACAAAATTTGGTGAGCCAAGTGGGATTTGTGTACTGATCATTACCACCAAGTATCATCAAGATTGGGTGAAAATATATTTTCTGGTATTTCGGAAACTCGTAAATTCTTGGAAGCTTGGCAACAACTATCAATGAATGTGCTTTTCCACAGTCAGTGCTTAGGGCTACTTGAAGCAGAAAGAAATCATAGAGACAAAACTGAGAATTCCTTTATTTTGTCAAGTTTCAAAGAGCTACTACAAACCATGTTGGATTTAGAGTTCCAAATTCATCTATCTATATAGGAGAGAACAGAGTGAAACCTAAATAAAAAAATTGGTACTGTAGACGAACGCTTCAACCTAGAAGAACAAAATTTGGTGAGCCAAGTAGGATTTGTGTACTGATCATTACCACCAAATGTCATCAAGATTGCGTGATAAAATATTTGCTGGTATATCGGAAACTCGTTATATCTTAGAAACTTGGCAACCCCACTCAATGAAAGTGCTTTTCCTCAGTCTGTTCCTAGTTGTACTTGAAGAGAAAACAAACCATAGAGACAAAACTGAAAACTCCTTTATTTCGTCAAGTTTCAAAGAGCTACTACAAACCGTGTTGGATTTAGAGTTCCAAATTCATCTATCTATATAGGAGAGAACAGTGTGAAACCTAAATATAAAAACTGCTACTGTAAACGAACGCTTCAATGTAGAAGAACAAAATTTGGTGAGCCAAGTGGGATTTGTAGACTTGTCATTACAACCACGTATCATCAAGATTGGGTGAAAAAATATTTGCTGGTATTCCGGAAACTCGTAATTTCTTGGAAGCTTGGCAACCCCTCTCAAAGAAAGTGCTTTTCCACAGTTTGTGCCTAGGGATACTTGAAGGGGAAACAAACCATAGAGACAAAACTGAGAACTCTTTTATTTTGACAAGTTTCAAAGAGCTACTACAAACCATGTTGGATTTAGAGTTCCAAATTCATCTATCTATATAGGAGAGAACAGAGTGAAACCTAAAAATAAAAACTGCTACTGTAGACGAACGCTTCAACCAAGAAGAACAAAATTTGGTGAGCCAAGTGGGATTTGTGTACTTGTCACTACCACCAAGTATCATCAAGATTGGGTGAAAAAATATTTCCTGGTATTTCGGAAACTCGTTATTTCTTAGAAGCTTGGCAACCCCTCTCAATGAGAGTGCTTTTCCACAGTCTGTGCCTAGGGCTACTTGAAGAGGAAACAAACCATACAGACAAAACTGAGAACTCCTTTATTGTGTCAAGTTTCAAAGAGCTATTACACACCATGTTGGATTTTGAATTCCAAATTCACCTATCTTTATATTGGAGAACAGAGTGAAACCTAAATATAAAAACTGCTACTGTAGACGAACGATTCAACCCAGAAAAACAAAATTTGGTGAGCAAAGTGGGATTTGTGTACTGATCATTACCACCAAGTATCATCAACATTGGGTGAAAAAATATTTGCTGGTATTTCGGAAACTCGTTATTTCTTAGAAGCTTGGCAACCCTCTCAATGAAAGTGCTTTTCCACAGTCTGTGCCTAGGGCTACTTGAAGAGGAAACAAACCATAGAGACGAAACTGAGAACTCCTTTATTTTGTCAACTTTCAAAGAGCTACTACAAACCATGTTGGATTTAGAGTTCCAAATTCATCTATCTATATAGGAGAGAAGAGACTAAAACCTAAAAATAAAAACTGCTACTGTAAACGAACGCTTCAATCTATAGAGAACAAAATATGGTGAGCCAAGTGGGATTTGTGTACTTGTCATTACCACCAAGTATCATCAACATTGGGTGAAGAAATATTTGCTGGTATTTCGGAAACTCGTAATTTATTGGAAGCTTGGCACCCGTTTCAATGGAAGTGCTTTTCCACAGTCATTGCCTAGGGCTACTTAAAGAGGAAACAATCCATAGAGACAAAACTGAGACCTCATTTATTTTGTCAAGTTTCATAGAGCCACTACCAACCATGTTGGATTTAGAGTTGCAAATTCATCTATCTATATAGCAGAGAACAGAGTGAAACCTAAACATAAAAACTGCTACTGTAGACGAACGCTTCAACCTAGAAGAAAAAAATTTGGTGACCCAAATGGGATTTGTGTACCGATCATCACCACCAAGTATCATCAAGATTCGGGGGAAAAATTTTGCAGGTATTTCGGAAACTCGTTATTTCTTAGAAGCTTGGCAACCCCTCTCAATGAAAGTGCTTTTCCACAGTCAGTGCATAGGGCTACTTTAAGAGGAAACAATCCATATAGACAAAACTGAGAACTCCTTTATTTTGTCAAGTTTCAAAGAGGTACTACAAACCATGTTGGATTTAGAGTTCCAAATTCATCTATCTATATCGGAGAGAACAGAGTGAAACCTAAAAATAAAAACTGCTTCTCTAAACGAACGCTTCAACCTAGAAGAACAAAATTTGGTAAGCCAAGTGGGATTTGTGTACTGATCTTTACCACCAAGTATCATCAAGATTCGGTGAAAAAATATTTGCTGGTATTTCGGAAACTCGTTATTTCTTAGAAGCTTGGCAACACCTCTCAATGAAAGTGCTTTTCCACAGTCTGTGCCTAAGACTACTTGAAGAAGAAACAAAACATAGAGACAAAACTGAGAACTACTTTATTTTGTCAAGTTTCAAAGAGCTACTGCAAACCATACTGGATTTAGTGTTCCAAATTCATCTATCTATATAGCAGAGAACAGAGTGAAACCTAAACATAAAAACTGCTACTGTAGATGAACGCTTCAATCTCGAAAAACGAAATTTGGTGAGCCAAGTGGGATTTGTAGACCGATCATCACCACCATGTATCATCAAGATTGGGTGAAAAAATATTTGCTGGTATTTCAGAAACTCGTTATTTCTTAGAAGCTTGGCAACCCCTATTTATGAAAGTGCTTTTCCACAGTTTGTGCCTAGGGCTACTTGAAGGGGTAACAAACCATAGAGACAAAACTGAGAACTCCTTTATTTTGTCAAGTTTCAAAGAGCTACTACAAACCATGTTGGATTTAGAGTTCCAAATTCATCTATCTATATTGCAGAGAACAGAGTGAAACCTAAACATAAAAACTGCTACTGTAGACGAACGCTTCAACCTAGAAGAACAAAATTTGGTAAGCCAAGTGGGATTTGTGTACTGATCTTTACCACCAAGTATCATCAAGATTCGGTGAAAAAATATTTGCTGGTATTTCGGAAACTCGTTATTTCTTAGAAGCTTGGCAGCCCTCTCAATGAAAGTGCTTTTCCACAGTCTGTGCCTAGGGCTACTTGAAGAGGAAACAAACCATAGAGACGAAACTGAGAACTCCTTTATTTTGTCAACTTTCAAAGAGCTACTACAAACCATGTTGGATTTAGAGTTCCAAATTCATCTATCTATATAGGAGAGAAGAGAGTAAAACCTAAAAATAAAAACTGCTACTGTAAACGAACGCTTCAATCTATAGAGAACAAAATATGGTGTGCCAAGTGGGATTTGTGTACTTGTCATTACCACCAAGTATCATCAACATTGGGTGAAGAAATATTTGCTGGTATTTCGGAAACTCGTAATTTATTGGAAGCTTGGCAACCCTTTCAATGGAAGTGCTTTTCCACAGTCATTGCCTAGGGCTACTTACAGAGGAAACAATCCATAGAGACAAAACTGAGACCTCATTTATTTTGTCAAGTTTCATAGAGCCACTACCAACCATGTTGGATTTAGAGTTGCAAATTCATCTATCTATATAGCAGAGAACAGAGTGAAACCTAAACATAAAAACTGCTACTGTAGACGAACGCTTCAACCTAGAAGAAAAAAATTTGGTGACCCAAATGGGATTTGTGTACCGATCATCACCACCAAGTATCATCAAGATTCGGGGGAAAAAATTTGCAGGTATTTCGGAAACTCATTATTTCTTAGAAGCTTGGCAACCCCTCTCAATGAAAGTGCTTTTCCACAGTCAGTGCATAGGGCTACTTGAAGAGGAAACAATCCATATAGACAAAACTGAGAACACCTTTATTTTGTCAAGTTTCAAAGAGCTACTACAAACCATGTTGGATTTAGAGTTCCAAATTCATCAATCTATATCGGAGAGAACAGAGTGAAACCTAAAAATAAAAACTGCTTCTCTAAACGAACGCTTCAACCTAGAAGAACAAAATTTGGTAAGCCAAGTGGGATTTGTGTACTGATCTTTACCACCAAGTATCATCAAGATTCGGTGAAAAAATATTTGCTGGTATTTCGGAAACTCGTTATTTCTTAGAAGCTTGGCAACACCTCTCAATGAAAGTGCTTTTCCACAGTCTGTGCCTAAGACTACTTGAAGAAGAAACAAAACATAGAGACAAAACTGAGAACTACTTTATTTTGTCAAGTTTCAAAGAGCTACTGCAAACCATACTGGATTTAGTGTTCCAAATTCATCTATCTATATAGCAGAGAACAGAGTGAAACCTAAACATAAAAACTGCTACTGTAGATGAACGCTTCAATCTAGAAAAACGAAATTTGGTGAGCCAAGTGGGATTTGTGGACCGATCATCACCACCAAGTATCATCAAGATTGGGTGAAAAAATATTTGCTGGTATTTCAGAAACTCGTTATTTCTTAGAATCTTGGCAACCCCTCTTAATGAAAGTGCTTTTCCACAGTTTGTGCCTAGGGCTACTTGAAGGGGTAACAAACCATAGAGACAAAACTGAGAACTCCTTTATTTTGTCAAGTTTCAAAGAGCTACTACAAACCATGTTGGATTTAGAGTTCCAAATTCATCTATCTATATTGCAGAGAACAGAGTGAAACCTAAATATAAAAACTGCTTCTGTAGACGAACGCTTCAACCTAGAAGAACAAAATTTGGTGAGCCAAGTGGGATCTGTGTACCGATCTTTATCACCACGTATCATCACCATTGGGTGATAAAATATTTGCTGGTATTTCGGAAACTCGTAATTTCTTGGAAGCTTGGCCACCCCTTCAATGAAAGTGCTTTTCCACAGTCTCTGCTTAGGGCTACATGAAGCGGAAACAAATCATAGATACAAAACTGAGAACCCCTTTATTTTGTCAAGTTTTAAAGGGCTACTACAAACCACGTTGGATTTAGAGTTCCAAATTCATCTATCTGTATAGGAGAGAACAGAGGGAAACCTAAATATAACAACTTCTACTGTAGACGAACGCTTCAACCTAGAAGAACAAAATTTGGTGAGCCAAGTGGGATTTGCGTACCGATCGTAAACACCAAGTATCATCAAGATTGGGTGAAAAAATATTTCCTGGTATTTCGGAAACTCGTTATTTCTTAGAAGCTTGGCAACTCCTCTCAATGAAAGTGCTTTTCCACAGTCTGTGCCTAGGGCTACTTGAAGAGGAAACAAACCATACAGACAAAACTGAGAACTCCTTTATTTTGTCAAGTTTCAAAGAGCCACTTGAAACCATGTTGGATTTAGAGTTCCAAATTCATCTATCTATATAGCAGAGAACAGAGTGAAACCTAAACATAAAAACTGCTACTGTAGACGAACGCTTCAACATAGAAGAAAAAATTTGGTGAGCCAAGTGGGATTTGTGTACTGATCATTACCACCAAGTATCATCAACATTGGGTGAAAAAAATATTTGCTGGTATTTCGGAAACTCGTAATATTTTGGAAGCTTTGCAACCCCTCTCAATGAAAGTGCTTTTCCAAAGTCATTGCCTAGGGCTTCTTAAAGAGGAAACAACCCATAGAGACAAAACTGAGACCTTCTTTATTTTGTCAAGTTTCAAAGAGCTACTACAAACCATGTTGGATTTAGAGTTCCAAATTTATCTATCTATATTGGAGAGAACAGAGTGAAATCTAAAAATGAAAACTGCTACTGTAAACGAATGCTTCAAACTAGAGGAACAAAGTTTAGTGAGCCAAGTGGGATTTGTGTACTGATAATTACCACCAAGTATCATCAAGATTGGGTGAAAAAATATTTGCTGGTATTTCGGAAACTCGTTATTTCTTAGAAGCTTGGCAACCGCTCTCCATGAAAGTGCTTTTCCACAGTCTGTGCCTAGGGCTACTTGAAGAGGAAACAAACCACAGAGACAAAACTGAGAACTCATTTATTTTGTCAAGATTCAAATAGCTACTACAAACCATGTTGGATTTAGAGTTACAAATTCATTTATCTATATATTAGAGAACAGAATGAAACCTAAATATAAAAATTGCTACTGTAGACGAACGCTTCAACCTAGAAGAACAAAATTTGGTGAGTCAAGTGGGATTTGTGTACTGATCATTACAACCTAGTATCATCAAGATTTGGTGAAAAAATATTTGCTGGTATTTCGGAAACTCGTTATTTCTTAGAAGCTTGGCAACCCCTCTCAATGAAAGTGCTTTTCCACAGTCTGTGCCTAGGAATACATGAAGAGGAAACAAACCATAGAGACAAAACTGGGAACTCCTTTATTTTGTCAACTTTCAAAGAGCTACTACAAACCATGTTGGATTTAGAGTTCCAAATTCATCTATCTATATAGGAGGGAACAGAGTGAAACCTAAAAATAAAAACTGCTACTGTAAACGAAAACTGCAACCTAGAAGAACACTATTTAGTAAGCCAAGTGGGATTTGTGTACTTGTCATTACCACCACGCATCATCAACATTGGGTGAAAAAATATTTGTTTGTATTTCGAAAACTGGTAATTTCTTGGAAGCTTGGCAACACCTTTCAATGAAAGTGCTTTTCCACAGTCTCTGCTTAGGGCTACATGAAGTGGAAAAAAATCATAGAGACAAATCTGAGAACTCCTTTATTTTGTCAAGTTTCAAAGAGGTACTACAAACCACGTTGGATTTAGAGTTCCAAATTCATCTATCTATATAGGAGAGAACAGAGTAAATCCTTAAAATAAAAACTGATACTGAATACGAACGCTTCAACGTAGGAGAACAAAATTTGGTGAGCCAAGTGGGATTTGTGTACTTGTCATTACCCCCAATTGTCATCAACTTTGGGTGAAAAAATATATGCTGGTATTTCGGAAACTCGTTATTTCTTAAAACCTTGGCAACCCCTCTCAATGAAAGTACCATTCCACAGTCTGTGCCTAGGGCGACTTGAAAAGGAAACAAACCATAGAGACAAAACTGAGAACTCTTTTACTTTGTCAAGTTTCAAAGAGCTATTACACACCATGTTGGATTTAGAGTTCCAAATTCACCTATCTATATAGGAGAGAACAGAGTGAAACCTAAATATAAAAACTGCTACTGTAGACGAACGCTTCAACCCAGAAGAACAAAATTTGGTGAGCCAAGTGGGATTTGTGTACTGATCATTACCACCAAGTATCATCAACATTGGGTGAAAAAATATTTGCCGGTATTTCGGAAACTCGTTATTTCTTAGAAGCCTGGCAACCCCTCTCAATGAAAGTGCTTTTTCACAGTCTGGGCCTAGGGCTACTTGAAGAGGAAACAAACCATAGAGACAAAACTGAGAACTCCTTTATTTTGTCAACTTTCAAAGAGCTACTGCAAACCTAGTTGGATTTAGAGTTCCAAATGCATCTATCTATATAGGAGAGAACAGAGTGAAACCTAAAAATAAAAACTGCTACTGAAAACGAACGCTTCAACCTAGAAGAAGAAAATTTGGTGAGCCAAATGGGATTTGTGTACTTGTCATTACCACCACGTATCATCAACATTGGGTGAAAAAATATTTGCTTTTATTTTGGAAACTCGTAATTTATTGGAAGCTTGGCGACCCCTTTCAATGAAAGTGCTTTTCCACAGTCTCTACTTAGGGTACATGAAGCAGAAACAAATCGTAGAGACAAAACTGAGAACTCCTTTATATTTTCAAGTTTCAAAGAGCTACTACAAACAATGTTGGATTTAGAGTTCCAAATTCATCTATCTATATAGGAGAGAAGAGACTAAAACCTAAAAATAAAAACTGCTACTGTAAACGAACGCTTCAACCTAAAGAGAACAAAATTTGGTGAGCCAAGTGGCTTGTCATTACCACCACGGATCATCAACATTGGGTGAAGAAATATTTGCTGGTATTTCGGAAACTCGTAATTTATTGGAAGCGTGGCAACCCCTTTCAATGGAAGTGCTTTTCCACAGTCATTGCCTAGGGCTACTTAAAGAAGAAACAATCCATAGAGACAAAACTGAGACCTCCTTTATTTTGTCAAGTTTCAAAGAACCACTACAAACCATGTTGGATTTAGAGTTCCAAATTCATCTATCTATATCGGAGAGATCAGAGTGAAACCTAGAAAATAAAAACTGCTACTGTAAACGAACGCTTCAACCTAGAAGAACAAAATTTGGTAAGCCAAGTGGGATTTGTGTACTGATCATTACCACAAAGTATCATCAAGATTCGGTGAAAAAATATTTGCTGGTATTTCGGAAACTCGTTATTTCTTAGAAGATTGGCAACCCCTCTCAATGAAAGTGCTTTCCCACAGTCCGTGCCTGGGACTACTTGAAAAGAAAACAAAACATAGAGACAAAACTGAGAACTACTTTATTTTGTCAAGTTTCAAAGAGCTACTGCAAACCATACTCGATTTAGAGTTCCAAATTCATCTATCTATATAGCAGAGAACAGAGTGAAACCTAAACACAAAAACTGCTACTGTGACGAACGCTTCAATCTAGAAATACAAAAATTGGTGAGCCAAGTGGGATTTGTGGACCGATCATCACCACCAAGTATCATCAAGATTGGGTGAAAAAATATTTGCTGGTATTTCAGAAACTCGTTATTTCTTAGAAGCTTTTCAACCCCTCTCAATGAAAGTGCTTTTCCACAGTCTGTGCCTAGGGCTACTTGAAGGGGAAACAAACCATAGAGACAAAACTGAGAACTCTTTTATTTTGACAAGTTTCAAAGAGCTACTACAAACCATGTTGGATTTAGAGTTCCAAATTCATCTATCTATATAGGAGAAAACAGAGTGAAACCTAAAAATAAAAACTGCTACTGTAGACGAACGCTTTAACCAAGAAGAACAAAATTTGGTGAGCCAAGTGGGATTTGTGTACTTGTCATTACCACCAAGTATCATCAAGATTGGGTGAACAAATATTTCCTGGTGTTTCGGAAACTCGTAATTTCTTGGAAGCTTGGCCACCCCTTCAATGAAAGTGCTTTTCCACAGTCTCTGCTTAGGGCTACATGAAGCGGAAACAAATCATAAATACAAAACTGAGAACCCCTTTATTTTGTCAAGTTTTAAAGGGCTACTACAAACCACGTTGGATTTAGAGTTCCAAATTCATCTATCTGTATAGGAGAGAACAGAGGGAAACCTAAATATAACAACTTCTACTGTAGACGAACGCTTCAACCTAGAAGAACAAAATTTGGTGAGCCAAGTGGGATTTGTGTACCGATCGTAAACACCAAGTATCATCAAGATTGGGTGAAAAAATATTTCCTGGTATTTCGGAAACTCGTTATTTCTTAGAAGCTTGGCAACTCTTCTCAATGAAAGTGCTTTTCCACAGTCTGTGCCTAGGGCTACTTGAAGAGGAAACAAACCATACAGACAAAACTGAGAACTCCTTTATTTTGTCAAGTTTCACAGAGCCACTTGAAACCATGTTGGATTTAGAGTTCCAAATTCAACTATCTATATAGCAGAGAACAGAGTGAAACCTAAACATAAAAACTGCTACTGTAGACGAACGCTTCAACATAGAAGAAAAAATTTGGTGAGCCAAGTGGGATTTGTGTACTGATCATTACCACCAAGTATCATCAACATTGGGTGAAAAAAATATTTGCTGGTATTTCGGAAACTCGTAATATTTTGGAAGTTTGCAACCCCTCTCAATGAAAGTGCTTTTCCAAAGTCATTGCCTAGGGCTTCTTAAAGAGGAAACAACCCATAGAGACAAAACTGAGACCTTCTTTATTTTGTCAAGTTTCAAAGAGCTACTACAAACCATGTTGGATTTAGAGTTCCAAATTTATCTATCTATATTGGAGAGAACAGAGTGAAATCTAAAAATAAAAACTGCTACTGTAAACGAATGCTTCAAACTAGAGGAACAAAGTTTAGTGAGCCAAGTGGGATTTGTGTACTGATAATTACCACCAAGTATCATCAAGATTGGGTGAAAAAATATTTGCTGGTATTTCGGAAACTCGTTATTTCTTAGAAGCTTGGCAACCGCTCTCCATGAAAGTGCTTTTCCACAGTCTGTGCCTAGGGCTACTTGAAGAGGAAACAAACCACAGAGACAAAACTGAGAACTCATTTATTTTGTCAAGATTCAAATAGCTACTACAAACCATGTTGGATTTAGAGTTACAAATTCATTTATCTATATATTAGAGAACAGAATGAAACCTAAATATAAAAATTGCTACTGTAGACGAACGCTTCAACCTAGAAGAACAAAATTTGGTGAGTCAAGTGGGATTTGTGTACTGATCATTACAACCTAGTATCATCAAGATTTGGTGAAAAAATATTTGCTGGTATTTCGGAAACTCGTTATTTCTTAGAAGCTTGGCAACCCCTCTCAATGAAAGTGCTTTTCCACAGTCTGTGCCTAGGAATACATGAAGAGGAAACAAACCATAGAGACAAAACTGGGAACTCCTTTATTTTGTCAACTTTCAAAGAGCTACTACAAACCATGTTGGATTTAGAGTTCCAAATTCATCTATCTATATAGGAGGGAACAGAGTGAAACCTAAAAATAAAAACTGCTACTGTAAACGAAAACTGCAACCTAGAAGAACACTATTTAGTAAGCCAAGTGGGATTTGTGTACTTGTCATTACCACCACGCATCATCAACATTGGGTGAAAAAATATTTGTTTGTATTTCGAAAACTGGTAATTTCTTGGAAGCTTGGCAACACCTTTCAATGAAAGTGCTTTTCCACAGTCTCTGCTTAGGGCTACATGAAGTGGAAAAAAATCATAGAGACAAATCTGAGAACTCTTTTATTTTGTCAAGTTTCAAAGAGGTACTACAAACCACGTTGGATTTAGAGTTCCAAATTCATCTATCTATATAGGAGAGAACAGAGTAAATCCTTAAAATAAAAACTGATACTGAATACGAACGCTTCAACGTAGGAGAACAAAATTTGGTGAGCCAAGTGGGATTTGTGTACTTGTCATTACCCCCAATTATCATCAACATTGGGTGAAAAAATATATGCTGGTATTTCGGAAACTCGTTATTTCTTAAAACCTTGGCAACCCCTCTCAATGAAAGTACCATTCCACAGTCTGTGCCTAGGGCGACTTGAAAAGGAAACAAACCATAGAGACAAAACTGAGAACTCTTTTACTTTGTCAAGTTTCAAAGAGCTATTACACACCATGTTGGATTTAGAGTTCCAAATTCACCTATCTATATAGGAGAGAACAGAGTGAAACCTAAATATAAAAACTGCTACTGTAGACGAACGCTTCAACCCAGAAGAACAAAATTTGGTGAGCCAAGTGGGATTTGTGTACTGATCATTACCACCAAGTATCATCAACATTGGGTGAAAAAATATTTGCCGGTATTTCGGAAACTCGTTATTTCTTAGAAGCCTGGCAACCCCTCTCAATGAAAGTGCTTTTTCACAGTCTGTGCCTAGGGCTACTTGAAGAGGAAACAAACCATAGAGACAAAACTGAGAACTCCTTTATTTTGTCAACTTTCAAAGAGCTACTGCAAACCTAGTTGGATTTAGAGTTCCAAATGCATCTATCTATATAGGAGAGAACAGAGTGAAACCTAAAAATAAAAACTGCTACTGTAAACGAACGCTTCAACCTAGAAGAAGAAAATTTGGTGAGCCAAATGGGATTTGTGTACTTGTCATTACCACCACGTATCATCAACATTGGGTGAAAAAATATTTGCTTTTATTTCGGAAACTCGTAATTTATTGGAAGCTTGGCGACCACTTTCAATGAAAGTGCTTTTCCACAGTCTCTACTTAGGGCTACATGAAGCAGAAACAAATCGTAGAGACAAAACTGAGAACTCCTTTATATTTTCAAGTTTCAAAGAGCTACTACAAACAATGTTGGATTTAGAGTTCCAAATTCATCTATCTATATAGGAGAGAAGAGACTAAAACCTAAAAATAAAAACTGCTACTGTAAACGAACGCTTCAACCTAAAGAGAACAAAATTTGGTGAGCCAAGTGGCTTGTCATTACCACCACGGATCATCAACATTGGGTGAAGAAATATTTGCTGGTATTTCGGAAACTCGTAATTTATTGGAAGCGTGGCAACCCCTTTCAATGGAAGTGCTTTTCCACAGTCATTGCCTAGGGCTACTTAAAGAGGAAACAATCAATAGAGACAAAACTGAGACCTCCTTTATTTTGTCAAGTTTCAAAGAGCCACTACAAACCATGTTGGATTTAGAGTTCCAAATTCATCTATCTATATCGGAGAGATCAGAGTGAAACCTAGAAAATAAAAACTGCTACTGTAAACGAACGCTTCAACCTAGAAGAACAAAATTTGGTAAGCCAAGTGGGATTTGTGTACTGATCATTACCACAAAGTATCATCAAAATTCGGTGAAAAAATATTTGCTGGTGTTTCGGAAACTCGTTATTTCTTAGAAGATTGGCAACCCCTCTCAATGAAAGTGCTTTCCCACAGTCCGTGCCTGGGACTACTTGAAAAGGAAACAAAACATAGAGACAAAACTGAGAACTACTTTATTTTGTCAAGTTTCAAAGAGCTACTGCAAACCATACTCGATTTAGAGTTCCAAATTCATCTATCTATATAGCAGAGAACAGAGTGAAACCTAAACACAAAAACTGCTACTGTGACGAACGCTTCAATCTAGAAATACAAAAATTGGTGAGCCAAGTGGGATTTGTGGACCGATCATCACCACCAAGTATCATCAAGATTGGGTGAAAAAATATTTGCTGGTATTTCAGAAACTCGTTATTTCTTAGAAGCTTTTCAACCCCTCTCAATGAAAGTGCTTTTCCACAGTCTGTGCCTAGGGCTACTTGAAGGGGAAACAAACCATAGAGACAAAACTGAGAACTCTTTTATTTTGACAAGTTTCAAATAGCTACTACAAACCATGTTGGATTTAGAGTTCCAAATTCATCTATCTATATAGGAGAAAACAGAGTGAAACCTAAAAATAAAAACTGCTACTGTAGACGAACGCTTTAACCAAGAAGAACAAAATTTGGTGAGCCAAGTGGGATTTGTGTACTTGTCATTACCACCAAGTATCATCAAGATTGGGTGAAAAAATATTTCCTGGTATTTCGGAAACTCCTTATTTCTTAGAAGCTTGGCAACCCCTCTCAATGAAAGTGCTTTTCCACAGTCTGTGCCTAGGGCTACTTGAAGAGGAAACAAACCATACAGACAAAACTGAGAAATCCTTTATTGTGTCAAGTTTCAAAGAGCTATTACACACCATGTTGGATTTTGAATTCCAAATTCATCTATCTATATAGGAGAGAACAGAGTGAAACCTAAGTATAAAAACTGCTACTGTAGACGAACGATTCAACCCAGAAGAACAAAATTTGGTGAGCCAAGTGGGATTTGTGTACTGATCATTACCACCAAGTATCATCAACATTGGGTGAAAAAATATTTGCTGGTATTTCGGAAACTCGTTATCTCTTAGAAGCTTGGAAACCCTCTCAATGAAAGTGCTTTTCCACAGTCTCTGCCTAGGGCTACTTGAAGAGGAAACAAACCATAGAGACAAAACTGAAAACTCCTTTATTTTGTCAACTTTCAAAGAGCTACTACAAACCATGTTGGATTTAGAGTTCCAAATTCATCTATCTATATAGGAGAGAAGAGACTAAAACCTAAAAATAAAAACTGCTACTGTAAACGAACGCTTCAACCTAAAGAGAACAAAATATGGTGAGCCAAGTGGGATTTGTGTACTTGTCATTACCACCACGTATCATCAACATTGGGTGAAGAAATATTTGCTGGTATTTCGGAAACTCGTAATTTATTGGAAGCTTGGCACCCCTTTCAATGGAAGTGCTTTTCCACAGTCATTGCCTAGGGCTACTTAAAGAGGAAACAATCCATAGAGACAAAACTGAGACCTCCTTTATTTTGTCAAGTTTCATAGAGCCACTACAAACCATGTTGGATTTAGAGTTGCAAATTCATCTATCTATATAGCAGAGAACAGAGTGAAACCTAAACATAAAAACTGCTACTGTAGACGAACGCTTCAACCTAGAAGAAAAAAATTTGGTGACCCAAGTGGGATTTGTGTACCGATCATCACCACCAAGTATCATCAAGATTCGGGGGAAAAAAATTTGCAGGTATTTCGGAAACTCGTTATTTCTTAGAAGCTTGGCAACCCCTCTCAATGAAAGTGCTTTTCCAGAGTCAGTGCATAGGGCTACTTGAAGAGGAAACAATCCATATAGACAAAACTGAGAACTCCTTTATTTTGTCAAGTTTCAAAGAGCTACTAAAAACCATGTTGGATTTAGAGTTCCAAATTCATCTATCTATATCGGAGAGAACAGAGTGAAACCTAAAAATAAAAACTGCTTCTGTAAACGAACGCTTCAACCTAGAAGAACAAAATTTGGTAAGCCAAGTGGGATTTGTGTACTGATCTTTACCACCAAGTATCATCAAGATTCGGTGAAAAAATATTTGCTGGTATTTCGGAAACTCGTTATTTCTTAGAAGCTTGGCAACCCCTCTCAATGAGTGTGCTTTTCCACAGTCTGTGCCTAGGACTACTTGAAGAAGAAACAAAACATAGAGACAAAACTGAGAACTACTTTATTTTGTCAAGTTTCAAAGAGCTACTGCAAACCATACTGGATTTAGAGTT
Source organism: Callospermophilus lateralis (assembly GCF_048772815.1). Lineage (NCBI taxonomy): Eukaryota > Metazoa > Chordata > Mammalia > Rodentia > Sciuridae > Callospermophilus > Callospermophilus lateralis. The sequence goes on from NW_027510767.1 coordinate 18,914, forward strand.
CCAAATTCATCTATCTATATAGCAGAGAACTGAGTGAAACCTAAACATAAAAACTGCTACTGTAGATGAACGCTTCAATCTAGAAAAACAAAAATTGGTGAGCCAAGTGGGATTTGTGGACCGATCATCACCACCAAGTATCATCAAGATTGGGTGAAAAAATATTTGCTGGTATTTCAGAAACTCGTTATTTCTTAGAAGCTTGGCAACCCCTCTCAATGAAAGTGCTTTTCCACAGTCTGTGCCTAGGGCTACATGAAGGGGTAACAAACCATAGAGACAAAACTGAGAACTCTTTTATTTTTACAAGTTTCAAAGAGCTACTACAAACCATATTGGAATTAGAGTTTTAAATTCATTTATGTATATAGGAGAGAACAGAGTGAAACCTAAACATAAAAACTGCTACTGTAGACGAACGCTTCAACCTAGAAGAAAAAAATTTGGTGACCAAAGTGGGATTTGTGTACTTGTCATTACCACCAAGTATCATCAAGATTGGGTGAAAAAATATTTCCTGGTATTTCGGAAACTCCTTATTTCTTAGAAGCTTGGAAACCCTTCTCAATGAGTGCTTTTCCACAGTCAGTGCATAGGGCTACTTGAAGAGGAAACAATCCACATAGACAAAACTGAGAACTCCTTTATTTTTCAAGTTTCAAAGAGCTACTACAAACCATGTTGGATTTAGAGTTCCAAATTCATCTATCTATATAGCAGAGAACAGAGTGAAACCTAAACATAAAAACTGCTACTGTAGACGAACGCTTCAACCTAGAAGAACAAAATTTGGTGACCCAAGTGGGATTTATGTACCGATCATCACCACCAAGTATCATCAAGATTCGGGGGAAAAAAATTTGCAGGTATTTCGGAAACTCGTTATTTCTTAGAAGCTTGGCAACCCCTCTCAATGAAAGTGCTTTTCCAGAGTCAGTGCATAGGGCTACTTGAAGAGGAAACAATCCATATAGACAAAACTGAGAACTCCTTTATTTTGTCAAGTTTCAAAGAGCTACTACAAACCATGTTGGATTTAGAGTTCCAAATTAATCTATCTATATAGGAGAAAACAGAGTGAAACCTAAAAATAAAAACTGCTACTGTAGACGAACGCTTCAACCAGGAAGAACAAAATTTGGTGAGCCAAGTGGATTTGTGTACTTGTCATTACCACCAAGTATCATCAACATTGGGTGAAAAAATATTTGCTGGTATTTCGGAAACTCGTTATCTCTTAGAAGCTTGGCAACCCTCTCAATGAAAGTGCTTTTCCACAGTCTCTGCCTAGGGCTACTTGAAGAGGAAACAAACCATAGAGACAAAACTGAGAACTCCTTTATTTTGTCAACTTTCAAAGAGCTACTACAAACCATGTTGGATTTAGAGTCCAAATTCATCTATCTATATAGGAGAGAAGAGACTAAAACCTAAAAATAAAAACTGCTACTGTAAAGGAACGCTTCAACCTAAAGAGAACAAAATATGGTGAGCCAAGTGGGATTTGTGTCCTTGTCATTACCACCACGTATCATCAACATTGGGTGAAGAAATATTTGCTGGTATTTCGGAAACTCGTAATTTATTGGAAGCTTGGCACCCCTTTCAATGGAAGTGCTTTTACACAGTCATTGCCTAGGGCTACTTAAAGAGGAAACAATCCATAGAGACAAAACTGAGACCTCATTTATTTTGTCAAGTTTCATAGAGCCACTACCAACCATGTTGGATTTAGAGTTGCAAATTCATCTATCTATATAGCAGAGAACAGAGTGAAACCTAAACATAAAAACTGCTACTGTAGACGAACGCTTCAACCTAGAAGAATAAAATTTGGTGACCCAAGTGGGATTTGTGTACCGATCATCACCACCAAGTATCATCAAGATTCGGAGGAAAAAAATTTGCAGGTATTTCGGAAACTCGTTATTTCTTAGAAGCTTGGCAACCCCTCTCAATGAAAGTGCTTTTCCAGAGTCAGTGCATAGGGCTACTTGAAGAGGAAACAATCCATATAGACAAAACTGAGAACTCCTTTATTTTGTCAAGTTTCAAAGAGCTACTACAAACCATGTTGGATTTAGAGTTCCAAATTCATCTATCTATATCGGAGAGAACAGAGTGAAACCTAAAAATAAAAACTGCTTCTGTAAACGAACGCTTCAACCTAGAAGAACAAAATTTGGTAAGCCAAGTGGGATTTGTGTACTGATCTTTACCACCAAGTATCATCAAGATTCGGTGAAAAAATATTTGCTGGTATTTCGGAAACTCGTTATTTCTTAGAAGCTTGGCAACCCCTCTCAATGAAAGTGCTTTTCCACAGTCTGTGCCAAGGACTACTTGAAGAAGAAACAAAACATAGAGACAAAACTGAGAACTACTTTATTTTGTCAAGTTTCAAAGAGCTACTGCAAACCATACTGGATTTAGAGTTCCAAATTCATCTATCTATATAGCAGAGAACAGAGTGAAACCTAAACATAAAAACTGCTACTGTAGATGAACGCTTCAATCTAGAAAAACAAAAATTGGTGAGCCAAGTGGGATTTGTGGACCGATCATCACCACCAAGTATCATCAAGATTGGGTGAAAAAATATTTGCTGGTATTTCAGAAACTCGTTATTTCTTAGAAGCTTGGCAACCCCTCTCAATGAAAGTGCTTTTCCACAGTCTGTGCCTAGGGCTACTTGAAGGGGTAACAAACCATAGAGACAAAACTGAGAACTCTTTTATTTTTACAAGTTTCAAAGAGCTACTACAAACCATATTGGATTTAGAGTTCCAAATTCATTTATCTATATAGGAGAGAACAGAGTGTAACCTAAAAATAAAAACTGCTACTGTAGACGAACGCTTCAACCTAGAAGAACAAAATCTGGTGAGCCAAGTGGGATTTGTGTACTTGTCATTACCACCAAGTATCATCAAGATTGGGTGAAAAAATATTTGCTGGTATTTCGGAAACTCGTTATTTTTAGAAGCTTGGCAACCCCTCTCAATGAAAGTGCTTTTCCACAGTCTGTGCCAAGGGCTACTTGAAGAGGAAACAAACCATAGAGACAAAACTGAGAACTCCTTTATTTTGTCAAGTTTCAAAGAGCCACTACAAACCATGTTGCATTTAGAGTTCCAAATTCATCTATCTATATAGCAGAGAACAGAGTGAAACCTAAACATAAAAACTGCTACTGTAGACGAACGCTTCAACCTAGAAGAACAAAATTTGGTGAGCCAAGTGGGATTTGTGTACTGATCATTACCACCATGTATCATCAACATTGGGTGAAGAAATATTTGCTGGTATTTCGGAAACTCGTAATTTATTGGAAGCTTGGCAACCCCTTTCAATGGAAGTGCTTTTCCACAGTCATTGCCTAGGGCTATTTAAAGAGGAAACAATCCATAGAGACAAAACTGAGACCTTCTTTATTTTGTCAAGTTTAAAAGAGCTACTGCAAACCATGTTGGATTAAAGTTCCATATTCACCTATCTATATAGGAGGGAACAGAGGGAAACCTAAAAATAAAAACTGCTACTGTAGACGAACGCTTCAACCAAGAAGAACAAAATTTGGTGGGCCAAGTGGGATTTGTGTACTTGTCATTACCACCAAGTATCATCAAGATTGGGTGAAAAAATATTTCCTGGTATTTCGGAAACTCCTTATTTCTTAGAAGCTTGGCAACCCCTCTCAATGAAAGTGCTTTTCCACAGTCTGTGCCTAGGGCTACTTGAAGAGGAAACAAACCATACAGACAAAACTGAGAACTCCTTTATTGTGTCAAGTTTCAAAGAGCTATTACACACCATGTTGGATTTTGAATTCCAAATTCATCTATCCATATAGGAGAGAACAGAGTGAAACCTAAATATAAAAACTGCTACTGTAGACGAATGATTCAACCCAGAAGAACAAAATTTGGTGAGCCAAGTGGGATTTGTGTACTGATCATTACCACCAAGTATCATCAACATTGGGTGAAAAAAATTTGCTGGTATTTCGTAAACTCGTTATTTCTTAGAAGCTTGGCAACCCTCTCAATGAAAGTGCTTTTCCACAGTCTCTGCCTAGGGCTACTTGAAGAGGAAACAAACCATAGAGACAAAACTGAGACCTTCTTTATTTGTCAACTTTCAAAGAGCTACTACAAACCATGTTGGATTTAGAGTTCCAAATTCATCTATGTATATACGAGAGAAGAGACTAAAACCTAAAAATAAAAACTGCTACTGTAAAGGAACGCTTCAACCCTAAAGAGAACAAAATATGGTGAGCAAAGTGGGATTTGTGTACTTGTCATTACCACCACGTATCATCAACATTGGGTGAAGAAAAATTTGCTGGTATTTCGGAAACTCGTAATTTATTGGAAGCTTGGCACCCCTTTCAATGGAAGTGCTTTTCCACAGTCATTGCCTAGGGCTACTTAAAGAGGAAACAATCCATAGAGACAAAACTGAGACCTCCTTTATTTTGTCAAGTTTCATAGAGCCACTACCAACCATGTTGGATTTAGAGTTGCAAATTCATCTATCTATATAGCAGAGAACAGAGTGAAACCTAAACATAAAAACTGCTACTGTAGACGAACGCTTCAACCTAGAAGAAAAAAATTTGGTGACCCAAGTGGGATTTGTGTACCGATCATCACCACCAAGTATCATCAAGATTCGGGGGAAAAAAATTTGGAGGTATTTCGGAAACTCGTTATTTCTTAGAAGCTTGGCAACCCCTCTCAATGAAAGTGCTTTTCCACAGTCAGTGCATAGGGCTACTTGAAGAGGAAACAATCCATATAGACAAAACTGAGAACTCCTTTATTTTGTCAAGTTTCAAAGAGCTACTAAAAACCATGTTGGATTTAGAGTTCCAAATTCATCTATCTATATAGGAGAAAACAGAGTGAAACCTAAAAATAAAAACTGCTACTGTAGACGAACGCTTCAACCTAAAGAGAACAAAATATGGTGAGCCAAGTGGGATTTGTGTACTGATCATTACCACCAAGTATCATCAACATTGGGTGAAAAAATATTTGCTGGTATTTCGGAAACTCGTTATTTCTTAGAAGCTTGGAAACCCTCTCAATGAAAGTGCTTTTCCACAGTCTCTGCCTAGGGCTACTTGAAGAGGAAACAAACCATAGAGACAAAACTGAGAACTCCTTTATTTTGTCAACTTTCAAAGAGCTACTACAAACCATGTTGGATTTAGAGTTCCAAATTCCTGTATCTATATAGGAGAGAAGAGACTAAAACCTAAAAATAAAAACTGCTACTGTAAACGAACGCTTCAACCTAAAGAGAACAAAATATGGTGAGCCAAGTGGGATTTGTGTACTTGTCATTACCACCACGTATCATCAACATTGGGTGAAGAAATATTTGCTGGTATTTCGGAAACTCGTAATTTATTGGAAGCTTGGCACCCCTTTCAATGGAAGTGCTTTTCCACAGTCATTGCCTAGGGCTACTTAAAGAGGAAACAATCCATAGAGACAAAACTGAGACCTCCTTTATTTTGTCAAGTTTCATAGAGCCACTACAAACCATGTTGGATTTAGAGTTGCAAATTCATCTATCTATATAGCAGAGAACAGAGTGAAACCTAAACATAAAAACTGCTACTGTAGACGAACGCTTCAACCTAGAAGAAAAAAATTTGGTGACCCAAGTAGGATTTGTGTAAAGATCATCACCACCAAGTATCATCAAGATTCGGGGGAAAAAAATTTGCAGGTATTTCGGAAACTCGTTATTTCTTAGAAGCTTGGCAACCCCTCTCAATGAAAGTGCTTTTCCAGAGTCAGTGCATAGGGCTATTTGAAGAGGAAACAATCCATATAGACAAAACTGAGAACTCCTTTATTTTGTCAAGTTTCAAAGAGCTACTAAAAACCATGTTGGATTTAGAGTTCCAAATTCATCTATCTATATCGGAGAGAACAGAGGGAAACCTAAAAATAAAAACTGCTTCTGTAAACGAACGCTTCAACCTAGAAGAACAAAATTTGGTAAGCCAAGTGGGATTTGTGTACTGATCTTTACCACCAAGTATCATCAAGATTCGGTGAAAAAATATTTGCTGGTATTTCGGAAACTCGTTATTTCTTAGAAGCTTGGCAACCCCTCTCAATGAGTGTGCTTTTCCACAGTCTGTGCCTAGGACTACTTGAAGAAGAAACAAAACATAGAGACAAAACTGAGAACTACTTTATTTTGTCAAGTTTCAAAGAGCTACTGCAAACCATACTGGATTTAGAGTTCCAAATTCATCTATCTATATAGCAGAGAACTGAGTGAAACCTAAGCATAAAAACTGCTACTGTAGATGAACGCTTCAATCTAGAAAAACAAAAATTGGTGAGCCAAGTGGGATTTGTGGACCGATCATCACCACCAAGTATCATCAAGATTGGGTGAAAAAATATTTGCTGGTATTTCAGAAACTCGTTATTTCTTAGAAGCTTGGCAACCCCTCTCAATGAAAGTGCTTTTCCACAGTCTGTGCCTAGGGCTACTTGAAGGGGTAACAAACCATAGAGACAAAACTGAGACCTTCTTTATTTTGTCAACTTTCAAAGAGCTACTACAAACCATGTTGGATTTAGAGTTCCAAATTCATCTATGTATATAGGAGAGAAGAGACTAAAACCTAAAAATAAAAACTGCTACTGTAAAGGAACGCTTTAACCTAAAGAGAACAAAATATGGTGAGCCAAGTGGGATTTGTGTACTTGTCATTACCACCACGTATCATCAACATTGGGTGAAGAAAAATTTGCTGGTATTTCGGAAACTCGTAATTTATTGGAAGCTTGGCACCCCTTTCAATGGAAGTGCTTTTCCACAGTCATTGCCTAGGGCTACTTAAAGAGGAAACAATCCATAGAGACAAAACTGAGACCTCCTTTATTTTGTCAAGTTTCATAGAGCCACTACCAACCATGTTGGATTTAGAGTTGCAAATTCATCTATCTATATAGCAGAGAACAGAGTGAAACCTAAACATAAAAACTGCTACTGTAGACGAACGCTTCAACCTAGAAGAAAAAAATTTGGTGACCCAAGTGGGATTTGTGTACCGATCATCACCACCAAGTATCATCAAGATTCGGGGGAAAAAAATTTGGAGGTATTTCGGAAACTCGTTATTTCTTAGAAGCTTGGCAACCCCTCTCAATGAAAGTGCTTTTCCACAGTCAGTGCATAGGCTACTTTGAAGAGGAAGCAATCCATATAGACAAAACTGAGAACTCCTTTATTTTGTCAAGTTTCAAAGAGCTACTACAACCATGTTGGATTTAGAGTTCCAAATTCATGTATCTATATAGGAGAGAAGAGACTAAAACCTAAAAATAAAAACTGCTACTGTAAACGAACGCTTCCACCTAAAGAGAACAAAATATGGTGAGCCAAGTGGGATTTGTGTACTTGTCATTACCACCACGTATCATCAACATTGGGTGAAAAAATATTTGCTGGTATTTCGGAAACTCGTAATTTATTGGAAGCTTGGCACCCCTTTCAATGGAAGTGCTTTTCCACAGTCAGTGCATAGGGCTACTTGAAGAGGAAGCAATCCATATAGACAAAACTGAGAACTCCTTTATTTTGTCATGTTTCAAAGAGCTACTAAAAACCATGTTGGATTTTAGAGTTCCAAATTCATCTATCTATATCGGAGAGAACAGAGTGAAACCTAAAAATAAAAACTGGTTCTGTAAACGAACGCTTCAACCTAGAAGAACAAAATTTGGTAAGCCAAGGTGGGATTTGTGTACTGATCTTTACCACCAAGTATCATCAAGATTCGGGTGAAAAAATATTTGCTGGTATTTCGGAAACTCGTTATTTCTTAGAAGCTTGGCAACCCCTCTCAATGAGTGTGCTTTTCCACAGTCTGTGCCTAGGACTACTTGAAGAAGAAACAAAACATAGAGACAAAACTGAGAACTACTTTATTTTGTCAAGTTTCAAAGAGCTACTGCAAACCATACTGGATTTAGAGTTCCAAATTCATCTATCTATATAGCAGAGAACTGAGTGAAACCTAAACATAAAAACTGCTACTGTAGATGAACGCTTCAATCTAGAAAAACAAAAATTGGTGAGCCAAGTGGGATTTGTGGACCGATCATCACCACCAAGTATCATCAAGATTGGGTGAAAAAATATTTGCTGGTATTTCAGAAACTCGTTATTTCTTAGAAGCTTGGCAACCCCTCTCAATGAAAGTGCTTTTCCACAGTCTGTGCCTAGGGCTACATGAAGGGGTAACAAACCATAGAGACAAAACTGAGAACTCTTTTTATTTTTACAAGTTTCAAAGAGCTACTACAAACCATATTGGATTTAGAGTTTCCAAATTCATTTATCTATATAGGGAGAACAGATGAAACCTAAACATAAAAACTGCTACTGTAGACGAACGCTTCAACCTAGAAGAAAAAAATTTGGTGACCAAAGTGGGATTTGTGTACTTGTCATTACCACCAAGTATCATCAAGATTGGGTGAAAAAATATTTTCCTGGTATTTCGGAAACTCCTTATTTCTTAGAAGCTTGGAAACCCTTCTCAATGAAAGTGCTTTTCACAGTCAGTGCATAGGGCTACTTGAAGAGGAAACAATCCATATAGACAAAACTGAGAACTCCTTTATTTTTCAAGTTTCAAAGAGCTTACTACAAACCATGCTGGATTTAGAGTTCCAAATTCATCTATCTATATAGGAGAAAACAGAGTGAAACCTAAAATAAAAACTGCTACTCTGTAGACGAACGCTTCAACCAAGAAGAACAAAATTTGGTGAGCCAAGTGGGATTTGTGTACTTGTCATTACCACCGAGTATCATCAAGATTGGGTGAAAAAATATTTCCTGGTATTTCGTAAACTCGTTATTTCTTAGAAGCTTGGGAACCGTCTCAATGAAAGTGCTTTTCCACAGTCTCTGCCTAGGGCTACTTGAAGAGAAAACAAACCATAGAGACAAACTGAGAACTCCTTTATTTGTCAACTTCAAAGAGCTACTACAAACCATGTTGGATTTAGAGTTCCAAATTCATCTATCTATATAGGAGAGAAGAGACTAAAACACTAAAAATAAAAACTGCTACTGTAAACGAACGCTTCAACCTAAAGAGAACTAAATATGGTGAGCCAAGTGGGATTTGTGTACTTGGCATTACCACCACGTATCATCAACATTGGGTGAAGAAATATTTGCTGGTATTTCGGAAACTCGTAATTTATTGGAAGCTTGGCACCCCATTCAATGGAAGTGCTTTTCCACAGTCATTGGCCTAGGGCTACTTAAAGAGGAAACAATCCATAGAGACAACTGAGACCTCATTTATTTTGTCAAGTTTCATAGAGCCACTACCAACCATGTGGATTTAGAGTTGCAAATTCATCTATCTATATAGCAGAGAACAGAGTGAAACCTAAACATAAAAACTGCTACTGTAGACGAACGCTTCAACCTAGAAGAATAAAATTTGGTGACCCAAGTGGGATTTATGTACCGATCATCACCACCAAGTATCATCAAGATTCGGGGAAAAAAATTTGCAGGTATTTCGGAAACTCGTTATTTCTTAGAAGCTTGGCAACCCCTCTCAATGAAAGTGCTTTTCCAGAGTCAGTGCATAGGGCTACTTGAAGAGGAAACAATCCATATAGACAAAACTGAGAACTCCTTATTTTGTCAGTTTCAAAGAGCTACTACAAACCATGTTGGATTTAGAGTTCCAAATTCATCTATCTATATAGGAGAAAACAGAGTGAAACCTAAAAATAAAAACTGCTACTGTAGACGAACGCTTCAACAGAAGAACAAAATTTGGTGAGCCAAGAGGATTTGTGTACTTGTCATTACCACCAAGTATCATCAACATTGGGTGAAAAAATATTTTCTGGTATTTCGGAAACTCGTTATCTCTTAGAAGCTTGGCAACCCTCTCAATGAAAGTGCTTTTCCACAGTCTCTGCCTAGGGCTACTTGAAGAGGAAACAAACCATAGAGACAAAACTGAGAACTCCTTTATTTTGTCAACTTTCAAAGAGCTACTACAAACCATGTGGAAATAGAGTTCCAAATTCATCTATCTATACAGGAGAGAAGAGACTAAAACCTAAAAATAAAAACTGCTACTGTAAAGGAACGCTTCAACCTAAAGAGAACAAAATATGGTGAGCCAAGTGGGATTTGTGTACTTGTCATTACCACCACGTATCATCAACATTGGGTGAAGAAATATTTGCTGGTATTTCGGAAACTCGTAATTTATTGGAAGCTTGGCACCCCTTTCAATGGAAGTGCTTTTACACAGTCATTGCCTAGGGCTACTTAAAGAGGAAACAATCCATAGAGACAAAACTGAGACCTCATTTATTTTGTCAAGTTTCATAGAGCCACTACCAACCATGTTGGATTTAGAGTTGCAAATTCATCTATCTATATAGCAGAGAACAGAGTGAAACCTAAACATAAAAACTGCTACTGTAGACGAACGCTTCAACCTAGAAGAATAAAATTTGGTGAGCCAAGTGGGATTTGTGTACCGATCATCACCACCAAGTATCATCAAGAATTCGGAGGAAAAAAATTTGCAGGTATTTCGGAAACTCGTTATTTCTAAGAAGCTTGGCAACCCCTCTCAATGAAAGTGCTTTTCCAGAGTCAGTGCATAGGGCTACTTGAAGAGGAAACAATCCATATAGACAAAACTGAGAACTCCTTTATATTTCAAGTTTCAAAGAGCTACTACAAACCATGTTGGATTTAGAGTTCCAAATTCATCTATCTATATAGGAGAAAACAGAGTGAAACCTAAAAATAAAAACTGCTACTGTAGACGAACGCTTCAACCAAGAAGAACAAAATTTGGTGAGCCAAGTGGGAATTGTGTACTTGTCATTACCACCAAGTATCATCAAGATTGGGTGAAAAAATATTTCCTGGTATTTCGGAAACTCGTTATTTTCTTAGAAGCTTGGCAACCCCTCTCAATGAAAGTGCTTTTCCACAGTCTGTGCCTAGGCTACTTGAAGAGGAAAGACACCATACAGACAAAACTGAGAACTCCTTTATTGTGTCAAGTTTCAAAGAGCTATTACACACCATGTTGGATTTTGAATTCCAAATTCATCTATCTATATATGAGAGAACAGATTGAAACCTAAATATAAAAACTGCTACTGTAGACGAAGATTCAACCCAGAAGAACAAAATTTGTGAGCCAAGTGGATTTGTGTACTGATCATTACCACCAAGTATCATCAACATTGGGTGAAAAAATATTTGCTGGTATTTCGTAAACTCGTTATTTCTTAGAAGCTTGGAACCCTCTCAATGAAAGTGCTTTTTCCACAGTCTCTGCCTAGGGCTACTTGAAGAGGAAACAAACCAGAGAGACAAAACTGAGAACTCCTTTATTTTGTCAACTTTCAAAGAGCTAACTACAAACCATGTTGGATTTAGAGTTCCAAATTCATCTATCTAATTCAGGAGAGAAGAGACTGAAACCTAAAAATAAAAACTGCTACTGTAAACGAACGCTTCAACCTAAAGAGAACAAAATATGGTGAGCCAAGTGGATTTGTGTACTTGTCATTACCACCACGTATCATCAACATTGGGTGAAAGAAATATTTGCTGGTATTTCGGAAACTCGTAATTTTATTGGAAGCTTGGCACCCCTTTCAATGGAAGTGCTTTTCCACAGTCATTGCCTAGGGCTACTTAAAGAGGAAACAATCCATAGAGACAAAACTGAGACCTCATTTATTTTGTCAAGTTTCATAGAGCACTACCAACCATGTTGGATTTAGAGTTGCAAATTCTATCTATCTATATAGCAGAGAACAGAGTGAAACCTAAACATAAAAACTGCTACTGTGACGAACGCTTCAACCTAGAAGAATAAAACTTGGTGACCCAAGTGGGATTTGTGTACCGATCATCACCACCAAGAATCATCAAGATTCGGTGGAAAAAATTTGCAGTATTTCGAACCTCTGTTATTTCTTAGAAGCTTGGCAACCCCTCCTCAATGAAAGTGCCTTTTCCAGAGTCAG
>NW_027510769.1:0-30996 GCF_048772815.1 Callospermophilus lateralis
GAAATCTCAGCAAACATTTTTTCACCAAATCTTGATGACACTTGGTGGTAATGATCAGTTCACTAAGCCCACTTGGCTGCCCAATTTTTATTCTTCTAGGTTAAAGCATTCGTTTCCAGTAACAGTTTGAATTTTTAGGTTTCACTCTGTTTTCTCCTACATAGATACCTGTGTTTGGAATTCTAAATCAAACACGGTTTGTGCTAGCTCCTTGAAACTTGACAAAATGAAGTAGTTCTAAGTTCTATATCTACGGTTTGTTTCCTCTTGAAGGACCCCATGCAGAGACTGGCGAAAAGCACTTTCATTTGAAAGGGGTTGCCAAGCTTCCAAAAAACTACAAGTTTTCTGAAATCTCAGCAAACATTTTTTCACCAAATCTTGATGATACTTGGTGGTAATGATCACTTCACTAAGCCCACTTGGCTGCCCAATTTTCACTCTTCTAGGTTCAACCGTTCGTTTCCAGTAACACTTTGAATTTTTAGGTTTCACTCTGTTTTCTGCTATATAGATAGATGTGTTTGAAACTCTAAATCAAACACGGTTTGTGCTAGCTCCTTGAAACTTGACCAAATGAAGTAGTTCTAAGTTCTATCTCTATGGTTTGTTTCCTCTTGAAGTACCCCATGCAGAGACTGGCGAAAAACACTTTCGTTTGAAAGGGGTTGCCAAGCTTCCAAAAAACTACTAGTTTGCTGAAATCTCAGGAAACATTTTTTCACCAAATCTTGATGATACTTGGTGGTAATGATCAGTTCACTAAGCCCACTTGGCTGCCCAATTTTCACTCTTCTAGGTTCAAGCGTTCGTTTCCAGTAACACTTTGAATTTTAGGTTTCACTCTGTTTTCTGCTATATAGATAGATGTGTTTGAAACTCTAAAATCAAACACGGTTTGTGATAGCTTCTTGAAACTTGACCAAATGAAGTAGTTCTAAGTTCTATCTCTATAGTTTGTTTCCTCTTTCAGTACCCCATGCAGAGACTGGCGAAAAACACTTTGGTTGGAAAGGGGTTGCCAAGCTTCCAAAAAACTACTAGTTTGCTGAAATCTCAGCAAACATTTTTTCACCAAATCTTGATGACACTTGGTGGTAATGATCAGTTCACTAAGCCCACTTGGCTGCCCAATTTTTATTCTTCTAGGTTAAAGCATTCGTTTCCAGTAACAGTTTGAATTTTTAGGTTTCACTCTGTTTTCTCCTACGTAGATACCTGTGTTTGGAATTCTAAATCAAACACGGTTTGTGCTAGCTCCTTGAAACTTGGCAAAATGAAGTAGTTCTAAGTTCTATATCTACGGTTTGTTTCCTCTTGAAGGACCCCATGCAGAGACTGGCGAAAAGCACTTTCATTTGAAAGGGGTTGCCAAGCTTCCAAAAAACTACAAGTTTTCTGAAATCTCAGCAAACATTTTTTCACCAAATCTTGATGATACTTGGTGGTAATGATCACTTCACTAAGCCCACTTGGCTGCCCAATTTTCACTCTTCTAGGTTCAACCGTTCGTTTCCAGTAACACTTTGAATTTTTAGGTTTCACTCTGTTTTCTGCTATATAGATAGATGTGTTTGAAACTCTAAATCAAACACGGTTTTTGCTAGCTCCTTGAAACTTGACCAAATGAAGTAGTTCTAAGTTCTATCTCTATGGTTTGTTTCCTCTTGAAGAACCATATGCAGAGACTGGCGAAAAACACTTTCGTTTGAAAGGGGTTGCCAAGCTTCCAAAAAACTACTAGTTTGCTGAAATCTCAGGAAACATTTTTTCACCAAATCTTGATGATACTTGGTGGTAATGATCAGTTCACTAAGCCCACTTGGCTGCCCAATTTTCACTCTTCTAGGTTCAAGCGTTCGTTTCCAGTAACACTTTGAATTTTAGGTTTCACTCTGTTTTCTGCTATATAGATAGATGTGTTTGAAACTCTAAAATCAAACACGGTTTGTGATAGCTTCTTGAAACTTGACCAAATGAAGTAGTTCTAAGTTCTATCTCTATAGTTTGTTTCCTCTTTCAGTACCCCATGCAGAGACTGGCGAAAAACACTTTGGTTGGAAAGGGGTTGCCAAGCTTCCAAAAAACTACTAGTTTGCTGAAATCTCAGCAAACATTTTTTCACCAAATCTTGATGATACTTGGTGGTAATGATCAGTTCACTAATCCCACTTTGCTGCCCAATTTTTATTCTTCTAGGTTAAAGCGTTCGTTTCCAGTAACAGTTTGAATTTTTAGTTTTCACTATGTTTTCTCCTACATAGATAGCTGTGTTTGGAATTCTAAATCAAACACGGTTTGTGCTAGCTCCTTGAAACTTGACAAAATGAAGTAGTTCTAAGTTCTCTCTCTATGGTTTGTTTCCTCTTGAAGTACCCCATGCAGAGACTGGCGAAAAACACTTTCGTTTGAAAGGGGTTGCCAAGCTTCCAAAAAACTACTAGTTTCCTGAAACCTCAGCAAACATTTTCTCACCAAATCTTGATGAAACTTGGTGGTAATGATTAGTTCACTAAGCACACTTTGCTGCCCAATTTTCACTCTTCTAGGTTCAAGCGTTCGTTTCCAGTAACACTTTGAATTTTTAGGTTTCACTCTGTTTTCTGCTATATAGATATATGTGTTTGAAACTCTAAATCAAACACGGTTTGTGCTAGCTCCTTGAAACTTGACCAAATGAAGTAGTTCTAAGTTCTATCTCTATGGTTTGTTTCCTCTTGAAGTACCCCATGCAGAGACTGGCGAAAAACACTTTCGTTTGAAAGGGGTTGCCAAGCTTCCAAAAAACTACTAGTTTGCTGTAATCTCAGCAAACATTTTTTCACCAAATCTTGATGATACTTGGTGGTAATGATCAGTTCACTAAGCCCACTTGGCTGCCCAATATTCACTCTTCTAGGTTCAAGCGTTCGTTTCCAGTAACACTTTGAATTTTAGGTTTCACTCTGTTTTCTGCTATATAGATAGATGTGTTTGAAACTCTAAAATCAAACACGGTTTGTGATAGCTCCTTGAAACTTGACCAAATGAAGTAGTTCTAAGTTCTATCTCTATGGTTTGTTTCCTTTTTCAGTACCCCATGCAGAGACTGGCAAAAAACACTTTCATTTGAAAGGGTTTGCCAAGCTTCCAAAAAACTTCTAGTTTTCTGGAATCTCAGCAAACATTTTTTCACCAAATCTTGATGATACTTTGTGGTAATGATCAGTTCACTAAGCCCACTTGGCTGCCCAATTTTCACTCTTCTAGGTTCAAGCGTTCGTTTCCAGTAACACTTTGAATTTTAGGTTTCACTCTGTTTTCTGCTATATAGATAGATGTGTTTGAAACTCTAAAATCAAACACGGTTTGTGATAGCTCCTTGAATCTTGACCAAATGAAGTAGTTCTAAGTTCTATCTCTATGGTTTGTTTCCTCTTTCAGTACCCCATGCAGAGACTGGCGAAAAACACTTTCGCTTGAAAAGGGTTGCCAAGCTTCCAAAAAACTACTAGTTTGCTGACATCTCAGCAAATATTTTTTCAACAAATCTTGATGATACTTGGTGGTAATGATCAGTTCACTTATCCCACTTGGCTGCCCAATTTTTATTCTTCTAGGTTGAAGCATTCGTTTTCAGTAACAGTTTGAATTTTTAGGTTTCACTCCGTTTTCTCCTACATAGATAGCTGTGTTTGAAATTCTAAATCAAACACGGTTTGTGCTAGCTCCTTGAAACTTGACCAAATGAAGTAGTTCTAAGTTCTATCACTGTGGTTTGTTTCCTCTTGAAGTACCCCATGCAGAGACTGGCAAAAAACACTTTCGTTTGAAAGGGGTTGCCAAGCTTCCAACAAACTACGAGTTTCCTGAAACCTCAGCAAAACTTTTTTCACCAAATCTTGATTTAACTTGGTGGTAATGATCAGTTCACTAAGCACACTTTGCTGCCCAATTTTCACTCTTCTAGGTTCAAGCGTTCGTTTCCAGTAACACTTTGAATTTTTAGGTTTCACTCTGTTTTCTGCTATATAGATAGATGTGTTTGAAACTCTAAATCAAACACGGTTTGTGCTAGCTCCTTGAAACTTGACCAAATGAAGTAGTTCTAAGTTCTATCTCTAAGGTTTGTTTCCTCTTGAAGTACCCCATGCAGAGACTGGCGAAAAACACTTTCGTTTGAAAGGGGTTGCCAAGCTTCCAAAAAACTACTAGTTTGCTGAAATCTCAGCAAACATTTTTTCACCAAATCTTGATGATACTTGGTGGTAATGATCAGTTCACTAAGCCCACTTGGCTGCCCAATTTTCACTCTTCTAGGTTCAAGCGTTCGTTTCTAGTAACACTTTGAATTTTAGGTTTCACTCTGTTTTCTGCTATATAGATACATGAGTTTGAAACTCTTAAATCAAACACGGTTTGTGATAGCTCCTTGAATCTTGACCAAATGAAGTAGTTCTAAGTTCTATCTCTATGGTTTGTTTCCTCTTTCAGTACCCCATGCAGAGACTGGCGAAAAACACATTCATTTGAAAGGGTTTGCCAAGCTTCCAAAAAACTTCTAGTTTTCTGGAATCTCAGCAAACATTTTTTCACCAAATCTTGATGATACTTGGTGGTAATGATCAGTTCACTAAGCCCACTTGGCTGCCCAGTTTTCACTCTTCTAGGTTCAAGCGTTCGTTTCCAGTAACACTTTGAATTTTAGGTTTCACTCTGTTTTCTGCTATATAGATAGATGTGTTTGAAACTCTAAAATCAAACACGGTTTGTGATAGCTCCTTGAATCTTGACCAAATGAAGTAGTTCTAAGTTCTATCTCTATGGTTTGTTTCCTCTTTCAGTACCCCATGCAGAGACTGGTGAAAAACACTTTCGCTTGAAAGGGGTTGCCAAGCTTAAAAAAAACTACTAGTTTGCTGAAATCTCAGCAAACATTTTTTCACCAAATCTTGATGATACTTGGTGGTAATGATCAGTTCACTAAGCCCACTTGGCTGCCCAATTTTTATTCTTCTAGGTTGAAGCATTCGTTTCCAGTAACAGTCTGAATTTTTAGGTTTCACTCTGTTTTCTCCTACATAGATAGCTGTGTTTGGAATTCTAAATCAAACACGGTTTGTGCTAGCTCCTTGAAACTTGACCAAATGAAGTAGTTCTAAGTTCTATCTCTATGGTTTGTTTCCTCTAGAAGTACCCCATGCAGAGAGTGGCGAAAAACAGTTTTGTTTGAAAGGGGTTGCCAAGCTTCCAAAAAACTACTAGTTTGCTGAAATCTCAGCAAACATTTTTTCACCAAATCTTGATGACACTTGGAGGTAATGATCAGTTCACTAATCCCACTTGGCTGCCCAATTTTTATTCTTCTAGGTTAAAGCATTCGTTTCCAGTAACAGTTTGAATTTTTAGGTTTCACTCTGTTTTCTCCTACGTAGATACCTGTGTTTGGAATTCTAAATCAAACACGGTTTGTGCTAGCTCCTTGAAACTTGGCAAAATGAAGTAGTTCTAAGTTCTATCACTGTGGTTTGTTTCCTCTTGAAGTACCCCATGCAGAGACTGGCAAAAAACACTTTCGTTTGAAAGGGGTTGCCAAGCTTCCAACAAACTACGAGTTTCCTGAAACCTCAGCAAAACTTTTTTCACCAAATCTTGATGAAACTTGATGGTAATGATCAGTTCACTAAGCACACTTTGCTGCCCAATTTTCACTCTTCTAGGTTCAAGCGTTCGTTTCCAGTAACACTTTGAATTTTTAGGTTTCACTCTGTTTTCTGCTATATAGATAGATGTGTTTGAAACTCTAAATCAAACACGGTTTGTGCTAGCTCCTTGAAACTTGACCAAATGAAGTAGTTCTAAGTTCTATCTCTAAGGTTTGTTTCCTCTTGAAGTACCCCATGCAGAGACTGGCGAAAAACACTTTCGTTTGAAAGGGGTTGCCAAGCTTCCAAAAAACTACTAGTTTGCTGAAATCTCAGCAAACATTTTTTCACCAAATCTTGATGATACTTGGTGGTAATGATCAGTTCACTAAGCCCACTTGGCTGCCCAATTTTCACTCTTTAGGTTCAAGCGTTCGTTTCCAGTAACACTTTGAATTTTAGGTTTCACTCTGTTTTCTGCTATATAGATAGATGTGTTTGAAACTCTTAAATCAAACACGGTTTGTGATAGCTCCTTGAATCTTGACCAAATGAAGTAGTTCTAAGTTCTATCTCTATGGTTTGTTTCCTCTTTCAGTACCCCATGCAGAGACTGGCGAAAAACACATTCATTTGAAAGGGTTTGCCAAGCTTCCAAAAAACTTCTAGTTTTCTGGAATCTCAGCAAACATTTTTTCACCAAATCTTGATGATACTTGGTGGTAATGATCAGTTCACTAAGCCCACTTTGCTTCCCAATTTTCACTCTTCTAGCTTAAAGCGTTCGTTTCCAGTAACAGTTTGAATTTTTAGGTTTCACTCTGTTTTCTCCTACATAGATAGCTGTGTTTGGAATTCTAAATCAAACACGGTTTGTGCTAGCTCCTTGAAACTTGACAAAATGAAGTAGTTCTGAGTTCTCTCTCTATGGTTTGTTTCCTCTTAAAGTACCCCATGCAGAGACTGGCGAAAAACACTTTCGTTTGAAAGGGGTTGCCTAGCTTCCAAAAAACTACTAGTTTCCTGAAATCTCAGCAAACATTTTTTCACCTAATCTTGATGATACTTCGTGGTAATGATCAGTTCACTAAGCACACTTTGCAGCCCAATTTTCACTCTTCTAGGTTCAAGCGTTCGTTTCCAGTAACACTTTGAATTTTTAGGTTTCACTCTGTTTTCTGCTATATACATAGATGTGTTTGAAACTCTAAATCAAACACGGTTTGTGCTAGCTCCTTGAAACTTGAGCAAATGAAGTAGTTCTAAGTTCTATCTCTATTGTTTGTTTCCTCTTGAAGTACCCCATGCAGAGACTTGTGAAAAACACTTTCGTTTGAAAGGGGTTGCCAAGCTTCCAAAAAAATACTAGTTTGCTGAAATCTCAGCAAACATTTTTTCACCAAATCTTGATGATAATTGGTGGTAATGATCAGTTCACTAAGCCCACTTGACTGCCCAATTTTTATTCTTCTAGTTTGAAGCATTCGTTTCCAGTAACAGTCTGAATTTTTAGGTTTCACTCTGTTTTCTCCTACATAGATAGCTGTGTTTGGAATTCTAAATCAAACACGGTTTGTGCTAGCCCCTTGAAACTTGACCAAATGAAGTAGTTCTAAGTTCTCTCTCTATGGTTTGTTTCCTATTGAAGTACCCCATGCAGAGACTGGCGAAAAACACTTTCGTTTGAAAGGGGTTGCCAAGCTTCCAAAAAACTACTAGTTTGCTGAAATCTCAGCAAACATTTTTTCACCAATTCTTGATGATACTTGGTGGTAATGATCAGTTCACTAAGCCCAATTGGCTGCCCAATTTTCACTCTTCTAGGTTCAAGCGTTCGTTTCCAGTAACACGTTGAATTTTTATTTTTCACTCTGTTTTCTGCTATATAGATAGATGTGTTTGAAACTCTAAATCAAACACGGTTTGTGCTTGCTCCATGAAACTTGACCAAATGAAGTAGTTCTAAGTTCTCTCTCTATGGTTTGTTTCCTCTTGAGGTACCCCATGCAGAGACTGGCGAAAAACACTTTCGTTTGAAAGGGGTTGCCAAGCTTCCAAAAAACTACTAGTTTGCTGAAATCTCAGCAAACATTTTTTCACCAAATCTTGATGATACTTGGTGGTAATGATCAGTTCACTAAGCCCAATTGGCTGCCCAATTTTCACTCTTCTAGGTTCACGGGTTCGTTTCCAGTAACACATTGAATTTTAGGTTTCACTCTGTTTTCTGCTATATAGATAGATGTGTTTGAAACTCTAAATCGAACACGGTTTGTGCTTGCTCCATGAAACTTGACCAAATGAAGTAGTTCTAAGTTCTATCTCTATGGTTTGTTTCCTCTAGAAGTACCCCATGCAGAGAGTGGCGAAAAACAGTTTTGTTTGAAAGGGGTTGCCAAGCTTCCAAAAAACTACTAGTTTGCTGAAATCTCAGCAAACATTTTTTCACCAAATCTTGATGACACTTGGTGGTAATGATCAGTTCACTAAGCCCACTTGGCTGCCCAATTTTTATTCTTCTAGGTTAAAGCATTCGTTTCCAGTAACAGTTTGAATTTTTAGGTTTCACTCTGTTTTCTCCTACGTAGATACCTGTGTTTGGAATTCTAAATCAAACACGGTTTGTGCTAGCTCCTTGAAACTTGGCAAAATGAAGTAGTTCTAAGTTCTATATCTACGGTTTGTTTCCTCTTGAAGGACCCCATGCAGAGACTGGCGAAAAGCACTTTCATTTGAAAGGGGTTGCCAAGCTTCCAAAAAACTACAAGTTTTCTGAAATCTCAGCAAACATTTTTTCACCAAATCTTGATGATACTTGGTGGTAATGATCACTTCACTAAGCCCACTTGGCTGCCCAATTTTCACTCTTCTAGGTTCAACCGTTCGTTTCCAGTAACACTTTGAATTTTTAGGTTTCACTCTGTTTTCTGCTATATAGATAGATGTGTTTGAAACTCTAAATCAAACACGGTTTTTGCTAGCTCCTTGAAACTTGACCAAATGAAGTAGTTCTAAGTTCTATCTCTATGGTTTGTTTCCTCTTGAAGAACCATATGCAGAGACTGGCGAAAAACACTTTCGTTTGAAAGGGGTTGCCAAGCTTCCAAAAAACTACTAGTTTGCTGAAATCTCAGGAAACATTTTTTCACCAAATCTTGATGATACTTGGTGGTAATGATCAGTTCACTAAGCCCACTTGGCTGCCCAATTTTCACTCTTCTAGGTTCAAGCGTTCGTTTCCAGTAACACTTTGAATTTTAGGTTTCACTCTGTTTTCTGCTATATAGATAGATGTGTTTGAAACTCTAAAATCAAACACGGTTTGTGATAGCTTCTTGAAACTTGACCAAATGAAGTAGTTCTAAGTTCTATCTCTATAGTTTGTTTCCTCTTTCAGTACCCCATGCAGAGACTGGCGAAAAACACTTTGGTTGGAAAGGGGTTGCCAAGCTTCCAAAAAACTACTAGTTTGCTGAAATCTCAGCAAACATTTTTTCACCAAATCTTGATGACACTTGGTGGTAATGATCAGTTCACTAAGCCCACTTGGCTGCCCAATTTTTATTCTTCTAGGTTAAAGCATTCGTTTCCAGTAACAGTTTGAATTTTTAGGTTTCACTCTGTTTTCTCCTACGTAGATACCTGTGTTTGGAATTCTAAATCAAACACGGTTTGTGCTAGCTCCTTGAAACTTGGCAAAATGAAGTAGTTCTAAGTTCTATATCTACGGTTTGTTTCCTCTTGAAGGACCCCATGCAGAGACTGGCGAAAAGCACTTTCATTTGAAAGGGGTTGCCAAGCTTCCAAAAAACTACAAGTTTTCTGAAATCTCAGCAAACATTTTTTCACCAAATCTTGATGATACTTGGTGGTAATGATCACTTCACTAAGCCCACTTGGCTGCCCAATTTTCACTCTTCTAGGTTCAACCGTTCGTTTCCAGTAACACTTTGAATTTTTAGGTTTCACTCTGTTTTCTGCTATATAGATAGATGTGTTTGAAACTCTAAATCAAACACGGTTTTTGCTAGCTCCTTGAAACTTGACCAAATGAAGTAGTTCTAAGTTCTATCTCTATGGTTTGTTTCCTCTTGAAGAACCATATGCAGAGACTGGCGAAAAACACTTTCGTTTGAAAGGGGTTGCCAAGCTTCCAAAAAACTACTAGTTTGCTGAAATCTCAGGAAACATTTTTTCACCAAATCTTGATGATACTTGGTGGTAATGATCAGTTCACTAAGCCCACTTGGCTGCCCAATTTTCACTCTTCTAGGTTCAAGCGTTCGTTTCCAGTAACACTTTGAATTTTAGGTTTCACTCTGTTTTCTGCTATATAGATAGATGTGTTTGAAACTCTAAAATCAAACACGGTTTGTGATAGCTTCTTGAAACTTGACCAAATGAAGTAGTTCTAAGTTCTATCTCTATAGTTTGTTTCCTCTTTCAGTACCCCATGCAGAGACTGGCGAAAAACACTTTGGTTGGAAAGGGGTTGCCAAGCTTCCAAAAAACTACTAGTTTGCTGAAATCTCAGCAAACATTTTTTCACCAAATCTTGATGATACTTGGTGGTAATGATCAGTTCACTAATCCCACTTTGCTGCCCAATTTTTATTCTTCTAGGTTAAAGCGTTCGTTTCCAGTAACAGTTTGAATTTTTAGTTTTCACTATGTTTTCTCCTACATAGATAGCTGTGTTTGGAATTCTAAATCAAACACGGTTTGTGCTAGCTCCTTGAAACTTGACAAAATGAAGTAGTTCTAAGTTCTCTCTCTATGGTTTGTTTCCTCTTGAAGTACCCCATGCAGAGACTGGCGAAAAACACTTTCGTTTGAAAGGGGTTGCCAAGCTTCCAAAAAACTACTAGTTTCCTGAAACCTCAGCAAACATTTTTTCACCAAATCTTGATGAAACTTGGTGGTAATGATTAGTTCACTAAGCACACTTTGCTGCCCAATTTTCACTCTTCTAGGTTCAAGCGTTCGTTTCCAGTAACACTTTGAATTTTTAGGTTTCACTCTGTTTTCTGCTATATAGATATATGTGTTTGAAACTCTAAATCAAACACGGTTTGTGCTAGCTCCTTGAAACTTGACCAAATGAAGTAGTTCTAAGTTCTATCTCTATGGTTTGTTTCCTCTTGAAGTACCCCATGCAGAGACTGGCGAAAAACACTTTCGTTTGAAAGGGGTTGCCAAGCTTCCAAAAAACTACTAGTTTGCTGTAATCTCAGCAAACATTTTTTCACCAAATCTTGATGATACTTGGTGGTAATGATCAGTTCACTAAGCCCACTTGGCTGCCCAATATTCACTCTTCTAGGTTCAAGCGTTCGTTTCCAGTAACACTTTGAATTTTAGGTTTCACTCTGTTTTCTGCTATATAGATAGATGTGTTTGAAACTCTAAAATCAAACACGGTTTGTGATAGCTCCTTGAAACTTGACCAAATGAAGTAGTTCTAAGTTCTATCTCTATGGTTTGTTTCCTTTTTCAGTACCCCATGCAGAGACTGGCAAAAAACACTTTCATTTGAAAGGGTTTGCCAAGCTTCCAAAAAACTTCTAGTTTTCTGGAATCTCAGCAAACATTTTTTCACCAAATCTTGATGATACTTTGTGGTAATGATCAGTTCACTAAGCCCACTTGGCTGCCCAATTTTCACTCTTCTAGGTTCAAGCGTTCGTTTCCAGTAACACTTTGAATTTTAGGTTTCACTCTGTTTTCTGCTATATAGATAGATGTGTTTGAAACTCTAAAATCAAACACGGTTTGTGATAGCTCCTTGAATCTTGACCAAATGAAGTAGTTCTAAGTTCTATCTCTATGGTTTGTTTCCTCTTTCAGTACCCCATGCAGAGACTGGCGAAAAACACTTTCGCTTGAAAAGGGTTGCCAAGCTTCCAAAAAACTACTAGTTTGCTGACATCTCAGCAAATATTTTTTCAACAAATCTTGATGATACTTGGTGGTAATGATCAGTTCACTTATCCCACTTGGCTGCCCAATTTTTATTCTTCTAGGTTGAAGCATTCGTTTTCAGTAACAGTTTGAATTTTTAGGTTTCACTCCGTTTTCTCCTACATAGATAGCTGTGTTTGAAATTCTAAATCAAACACGGTTTGTGCTAGCTCCTTGAAACTTGACCAAATGAAGTAGTTCTAAGTTCTATCACTGTGGTTTGTTTCCTCTTGAAGTACCCCATGCAGAGACTGGCAAAAAACACTTTCGTTTGAAAGGGGTTGCCAAGCTTCCAACAAACTACGAGTTTCCTGAAACCTCAGCAAAACTTTTTTCACCAAATCTTGATTTAACTTGGTGGTAATGATCAGTTCACTAAGCACACTTTGCTGCCCAATTTTCACTCTTCTAGGTTCAAGCGTTCGTTTCCAGTAACACTTTGAATTTTTAGGTTTCACTCTGTTTTCTGCTATATAGATAGATGTGTTTGAAACTCTAAATCAAACACGGTTTGTGCTAGCTCCTTGAAACTTGACCAAATGAAGTAGTTCTAAGTTCTATCTCTAAGGTTTGTTTCCTCTTGAAGTACCCCATGCAGAGACTGGCGAAAAACACTTTCGTTTGAAAGGGGTTGCCAAGCTTCCAAAAAACTACTAGTTTGCTGAAATCTCAGCAAACATTTTTTCACCAAATCTTGATGATACTTGGTGGTAATGATCAGTTCACTAAGCCCACTTGGCTGCCCAATTTTCACTCTTCTAGGTTCAAGCGTTCGTTTCCAGTAACACTTTGAATTTTAGGTTTCACTCTGTTTTCTGCTATATAGATACATGAGTTTGAAACTCTTAAATCAAACACGGTTTGTGATAGCTCCTTGAATCTTGACCAAATGAAGTAGTTCTAAGTTCTATCTCTATGGTTTGTTTCCTCTTTCAGTACCCCATGCAGAGACTGGCGAAAAACACATTCATTTGAAAGGGTTTGCCAAGCTTCCAAAAAACTTCTAGTTTTCTGGAATCTCAGCAAACATTTTTTCACCAAATCTTGATGATACTTGGTGGTAATGATCAGTTCACTAAGCCCACTTGGCTGCCCAGTTTTCACTCTTCTAGGTTCAAGCGTTCGTTTCCAGTAACACTTTGAATTTTAGGTTTCACTCTGTTTTCTGCTATATAGATAGATGTGTTTGAAACTCTAAAATCAAACACGGTTTGTGATAGCTCCTTGAATCTTGACCAAATGAAGTAGTTCTAAGTTCTATCTCTATGGTTTGTTTCCTCTTTCAGTACCCCATGCAGAGACTGGTGAAAAACACTTTCGCTTGAAAGGGGTTGCCAAGCTTAAAAAAAACTACTAGTTTGCTGACATCTCAGCAAATATTTTTTCAACAAATCTTGATGATACTTGGTGGTAATGATCAGTTCACTTATACCACTTGGCGGCCCAATTTTTATTCTTCTAGGTTGAAGCATTCGTTTCCAGTAACAGTTTGAATTTTTAGGTTTCACTCCGTTTTCTCCTACATAGATAGCTGTGTTTGGAATTCTAAATCAAACACGGTTTGTGCTAGCTCCTTGAAACTTGACAAAATGAAGTAGTACTAAGTTCTATCTCTATGGTTTGTTTCCTCTTGAAGTACCCCATGCAGAGACTGGCAAAAAACACTTTCGTTTGAAAGGCGTTGCCAAGCTTCCAAAAAATTACTAGTTTGCTGAAATCTCAGCAAAAATTTTTTCACCAAATCTTGATGATACTTGGTGGTAATGATCAGTTCACTAAGTCCACTTTGCTTCCCAATTTTCACTCTTCTAGCTTAAAGCGTTCGTTTCCAGTAACAGTTTGAATTTTTAGGTTTCACTCTGTTTTCTCCTACATAGATAGCTGTGTTTGGAATTCTAAATCAAACACGGTTTGTGCTAGCTCCTTGAAACTTGACAAAATGAAGTAGTTCTGAGTTCTCTCTCTATGGTTTGTTTCCTCTTAAAGTACCCCATGCAGAGACTGGCGAAAAACACTTTCGTTTGAAAGGGGTTGCCTAGCTTCCAAAAAACTACTAGTTTCCTGAAATCTCAGCAAACATTTTTTCACCTAATCTTGATGATACTTCGTGGTAATGATCAGTTCACTAAGCACACTTTGCAGCCCAATTTTCACTCTTCTAGGTTCAAGCGTTCGTTTCCAGTAACACTTTGAATTTTTAGGTTTCACTCTGTTTTCTGCTATATAGATAGATGTGTTTGAAACTCTAAATCAAACACGGTTTGTGCTAGCTCCTTGAAACTTGAGCAAATGAAGTAGTTCTAAGTTCTATCTCTATTGTTTGTTTCCTCTTGAAGTACCCCATGCAGAGACTGGTGAAAAACACTTTCGTTTGAAAGGGGTTGCCAAGCTTCCAAAAAAATACTAGTTTGCTGAAATCTCAGCAAACATTTTTTCACCAAATCTTGATGATACTTGGTGGTAATGATCAGTTCACTAAGCCCACTTGACTGCCCAATTTTTATTCTTCTAGTTTGAAGCATTCGTTTCCAGTAACAGTCTGAATTTTTAGGTTTCACTCTGTTTTCTCCTACATAGATAGCTGTGTTTGGAATTCTAAATCAAACACGGTTTGTGCTAGCCCCTTGAAACTTGACCAAATGAAGTAGTTCTAAGTTCTATCTCTATGGTTTGTTTCCTATTGAAGTACCCCATGCAGAGACTGGCGAAAAACACTTTCGTTTGAAAGGGGTTGCCAAGCTTCCAAAAAACTACTAGTTTGCTGAAATCTCAGCAAACATTTTTTCACCAATTCTTGATGATACTTGGTGGTAATGATCAGTTCACTAAGCCCAATTGGCTGCCCAATTTTCACTCTTCTAGGTTCAAGCGTTCGTTTCCAGTAACACGTTGAATTTTTAGGTTTCACTCTGTTTTCTGCTATATAGATAGATGTGTTTGAAACTCTAAATCAAACACGGTTTGTGCTTGCTCCATGAAACTTGACCAAATGAAGTAGTTCTAAGTTCTCTCTCTATGGTTTGTTTCCTCTTGAGGTACCCCATGCAGAGACTGGCGAAAACCACTTTCGTTTGAAAGGGGTTGCCAAGCTTCCAAAAAACTACTAGTTTGCTGAAATCTCAGCAAACATTTTTTCACCAAATCTTGATGATACTTGGTGGTAATGATCAGTTCACTAAGCCCAATTGGCTGCCCAATTTTCACTCTTCTAGGTTCAAGGGTTCGTTTCCAGTAACACATTGAATTTTAGGTTTCACTCTGTTTTCTGCTATATAGATAGATATGTTTGAAACTCTAAAATCAAACACGGTTTGTGATAGCTCCTTGAAACTTGACCAAATGAAGTAGTTCTAAGTTCTATCTCTATGGTTTGTTTCCTCTTTCAGTACCCCATGCAGAGACTGGCGAAAAACACTTTCATTTGAAAGGGTTTGCCAAGCTTCCAAAAAACTTCTAGTTTTCTGGAATCTCAGCAAACATTCTTTCACCAAAACTTGATGATACTTGGTGGTAATGATCAGTGCACTTATCCCACTTGGCTGACCAATTTTTATTCTTCTAGGTTGAAGCATTCGTTTCCAGTAACAGTTTGAATTTTTAGGTTTCACTCTGTTTTCTCCTACATAGATAGCTGTGTTTGAATTCTAAATCAAACACGGTGTGTGCTAGCTCCTTGAAACTTGACCAAATGAAGTAGTTCTAAGTTCTATCTCTATGGTTTGTTTCCTCTTGAAGTACCCCATGCAGAGACTGTCGAAAAACACTTTCGTTTGAAAGGGGTTGCCAAGCTTCCAAAAAATTACTAGTTTGCTGAAATCTCAGCAAACGTTTTTTCACCAAATCTTGATGATACTTGGTGGTAATGATCAGTTCACTAAGCCCACTTTGCTTCCCAATTTTCACTCTTCTAGGTTAAAGCGTTCGTTTCCAGTAACAGTTTGAATTTTTCGGTTTCACTCTGTTTTCTCCTACATAGATAGCTGTGTTTGAAATTCTAAATCAAACACGGTTTGTGCTAGCTCCTTGAAACTTGACAAAATGAAGTAGTTCTAAGTTTTCTCTCTATGGTTTGTTTCCTCTTGAAGTACCCCATGCAGAGACTGGCGAAAAACACTTTCGTTTGAAAGGGGTGGCCAAGCTTCCAAAAAACTACTAGTTTCCTGAAATCTCAGCAAACATTTTTTCACCAAATCTTGATGATACTTCGTGGTAATTATCAGTTCACTAAGCACACTTTGCAGCCCAATTTTCACTCTTCTAGGTTCAAGCGTTCGTTTCCAGTAACACTTTGAACTTTTAGGTTTCACTCTGTTTTCTGCTATATAGATAGATGTGTTTGAAACTCTAAATCAAAAACGGTTTGTGCTAGCTCCTTGAAACTTGAGCAAATGAAGTAGTTCTAAGTTCTATCTCTATTGTTTGTTTCCTCTTGAAGTACCCCATGCAGAGACTGGTGAAAAACACTTTCGTTTGAAAGGGGTTGCCAAGCTTCCAAAAAAATACTAGTTTGCTGAAATCTCAGCAAACATTTTTTCACCAAATCTTGATGATACTTGGTGGTAATGATCAGTTCACTAAGCCCACTTAGCTGCCCAATTTTTATTCTTCTAGGTTGAAGCATTCGTTTCCAGTAACAGTCTGAATTTTTAGGTTTCACTCTGTTTTCTCCTACATAGATAGCTGTGTTTGGAATTCTAAATCAAACACGGTTTGTGCTAGCTCCTTGAAACTTGACCAAATGAAGTAGTTCTAAGTTCTATCTCTATGGTTTGTTTCCTCTAGAAGTACCCCATGCAGAGAGTGGCGAAAAACAGTTTTGTTTAAAAGGGGTTGCCAAGCTTCCAAACAACTACTAGTTTGCTGAAATCTCAGCAAACATTTTTTCACCAAATCTTGATGATACTTGGTGGTAATGATCAGTTCACTAATCCCACTTGGCTGCCCAATTTTTATTCTTCTAGGTTGAAGCATTCGTTTCCAGTAACATTTGAATTTTTAGGTTTCACTCCGTTTTCTCCTACATACATAGCTGTGTTTGGAATTCTAAATCAAACACGGTTTGTGCTAGCTCCTTGAAACATGACCAAATGAAGGAGTTCTAAGTTCTATCTCTATGGTTTGTTTGCTCTTGAAGTACCCCATGCAGAGACTGGCGAAAAACACTTTCGTTTGAAAGGGGTTGCAAGCTTCCAAAAAACTACTAGTTTCCTGAAACCTCAGCAAACATTTTTTCACCAAATCTTGATGAAACTTGGTGGTAATTATCAGTTCACTAAGCACACTTTGCTGCCCAATTTTCACTCTTCTAGGTTCAAGCGTTCGTTTCCAGTAACACTTTGAATTTTTAGGTTTCACTCTGTTTTCTGCTATATAGATATATGTGTTTGAAACTCTAAATTAAACACGGTTTGTGCTAGCTCCTTGAAACTTGACCAAATGAAGTAGTTCTAAGTTCTATCTCTATGGTTTGTTTCCTCTTGAAGTACCCCATGCAGAGACTGGCGAAAAACACTTTCGTTTGAAAGGGGTTGCCAAGCTTCCAAAAAACTACTAGTTTGCTGAAATCTCAGCAAACATTTTTTCACCCAATCTTGATGATACTTGGTGGTAATGATCAGTTCAATAAGCCCACTTAGCTGCCCAATTTTTATTCTTCTAGGTTGAAGCATTCGTTTCCAGTAACAGTCTGAATTTTTAGGTTTCACTCTGTTTTCTCCTACATAGATAGCTGTGTTTGGAATTCTAAATCAAACACGGTTTGTGCTAGCTCCTTGAAACTTGACCAAATGAAGTAGTTCTAAGTTCTATCTCTATGGTTTGTTTCCTCTAGAAGTACCCCATGCAGAGAGTGGCGAAAAACAGTTTTGTTTGAAAGGGGTTGCCAAGCTTCCAAACAACTACTAGTTTGCTGAAATCTCAGCAAACATTTTTTCACCAAATCTTGATGATACTTGGTGGTAATGATCAGTTCACTAATCCCACTTGGCTGCCCAATTTTTATTCTTCTAGGTTGAAGCATTCGTTTTCAGTAACATTTGAATTTTTAGGTTTCACTCCGTTTTCTCCTACATACATAGCTGTGTTTGGAATTCTAAATCAAACACGGTTTGTGCTAGCTCTTTGAAACATGACCAAATGAAGGAGTTCTAAGTTCTATCTCTATGGTTTGTTTGCTCTTGAAGTACCCCATGCAGAGACTGGCGAAAAACACTTTCGTTTGAAAGGGGTTGCAAGCTTCCAAAAAACTACTAGTTTCCTGAAAAATCAGCAAACATTTTTTCACCAAATCTTGATGAAACTTGGTGGTAATTATCAGTTCACTAAGCACACTTTGCTGCCCAATTTTCACTCTTCTAGGTTCAAGCGTTCGTTTCCAGTAACACTTTGAATTTTTAGGTTTCACTCTGTTTTCTGCTATATAGATATATGTGTTTGAAACTCTAAATTAAACACGGTTTGTGCTAGCTCCTTGAAACTTGACCAAATGAAGTAGTTCTAAGTTCTATCTCTATGGTTTGTTTCCTCTTGAAGTACCCCATGCAGAGACTGGCGAAAAACACTTTCGTTTGAAAGGGGTTGCCAAGCTTCCAAAAAACTACTAGTTTGCTGAAATCTCAGCAAACATTTTTTCACCCAATCTTGATGATACTTGGTGGTAATGATCAGTTCACTAAGCCCACTTGGCTGCCCAATTTTCACTCTTCTAGGTTCAAGCGTTCGTTTCCAGTAACACTTTGAATTTTAGGTTTCACTCTGTTTTCTGCTATATAGAGAGATGTGTTTGAAACTCTAAAATCAAACACGGTTTGTGATAGCTCCTTGAAACTTGACCAAATGAAGTAGTTCTAAGTTCTATCTCTATGGTTTGTTTCCTCTTTCAGTACCCCATGCAGAGACTGGCGAAAAACACTTTCATTTGAAAGGGATTGCCAAGCTTCCAAAAACTTCTAGTTTTCTGGAATCTCAGCAAACATTTTTTCACCAAATTTCGATGATACTTGGTGGTAATGATCACTTCACTAAGCCCACTTGGCTGCCCAATTTTCACTCTTCTAGGTTCAACCGTTCGTTTCCAGTAACACTTTGAATTTTTGGGTTTCACTCTGTTTTCTGCTATATAGATAGATGTGTTTGAAACTCTAAATCAAATACGGTTTGTGCTAGCTCCATGAAACTTGACCAAATGAGGTAGTTCTAAGTTCTATCTCTATGGTTTGTTTCCTCTTGAAGTACCTCATGCAGAGACTGGCGAAAAACACTTTCAATTGAAAGGGTTGCCAAGCTTCCAAAGAACTACTAGTTTGCTGTAATCTCAGCAAATATTTTTTCACCAAATCTTGATGATACTTGGTGGTAATGATCAGTTCACTGACTCCACTTGGCTGCCCAATTTTTATTCTTCTAGGTTAAAGCTTTCGTTTCCAGTAACTGTTGGAATTTTTAGGTTTCACTCCGTTTTCTCCTACATAGATAGCTGTGTTTGGAATTCTAAATCAAACACGGTTTCTGCTAGCTCTTTGAAACTTGACCAAATGAAGTAGTTCTAAGTTCTATCTCTATGGTTTTGTTTTCCTCTTGAAGTACACCATGCAGAGACTGGCAAAAAACACTTTCGTTTGAAAGGGGTTGCCAAGCTTCCAAAAAATTACTAGTTTGCTGAAATCTCAGCAAACGTTTTTTCACCAAATCTTGATGATACTTGGTGGTAATGATCAATTCACTAAGCCCACTTGGCTGCCCAATTTTCACTCTTCTAGGTTCAAGCGTTCGTTTCCAGTAACACTTTGAAGTTTTAGGTTTCACTCTGTTTTCTGCTACATAGATAGATGTGTTTGAAACTCTAAATCACACACGGTTTGTGCTAGCTCCTTGAAACTTGACCAAATAAAGTAGTTCTAAGTTCTATCTCTATGGTTTGTTTCCTCTTGAAGTACCCCATGCAGAGTCTGGCGAAAAGCACTTTCGTTTGAAAGGGGTTGCCAAGCTTCCAAAAAGTACTAGTTTGCTGAAATCTCAGCAAACATTTTTTCAACAAATCTTGATGATACTTGGTGGTAATGATCACTTCACTAAGCCCACTTGACTGCCCAATTTTCACTCTTCTAGGTTCAAGCGTTCGTTTCCAGTAAAAATTTGAATTTTTAGGTTTCACTCTGTTTTTTTCTATATAGATAGATGTGTTTGAAACTCTAAATCAAACACGGTTTGTGCTTGCTCCTTGAAACTTTACCAAATGAAGTAGTTCTAAGTTCTATCTCTATGGTTTGTTTCCTCTTGAAGTACCCCATGCAGAGACTGGCGAAAAAAACCTTCGTTTGAAAGGTGTTGCCAATCTTCCAAAAAACTACTAGTTTTCTGAAATCTCAGCAAACATTTTTTCACCAAATCTTGATGATACTTGGGGGTAATGATCAGTTCACTAATCCCACTTGGCTGCCCAATTTTTACTCTTTTAGGTTCAAGCGTTCGTTTCCAGTAACACTTTGAATTTTTAGGTTTCACTCTGTATTCTGCTACATAGATAGATGTGTTTGAAACTCTAAATCACACACGGTTTGTGCTAGCTCCTTGAAACTTGACAAAATATAGTAGTTCTAGAGTTCTCTCTCTATGGTTTGTTTCCTCTTGAAGTACCCCATGCAGAGACTGGCGAAAAACACTTTCGTTTGAAAGGGGTTGCCAAGCTTCCAAAAAACTACTAGTTTCCTGAAATCTCAGCAAACATTTTTTCACCAAATCTTGATGATACTTGGTGGTAATGATCAGGTCACTAAGCACACTTTGCTGCCCAATTTTCACTCTTCTAGGTTCAAGCGTTCGATTCTAGTAACACTTTGAATTTTTAGGTTTCACTCTGTTTTCTGCTATATAGATTGATGTGTTTGAAACTCTAAATCACACACGGTTTGTGATAGCTCCTTGAAACTTGACAAAATGAAGTAGTTCTCAGTTCTATCTCTATGGTTTGTTTCCTCTTGAAGTACCCCATGCAGAGACTGGCGAAAAACACTTTCGTTTGAAACGGGTTGCCAAGCTTCCAAAAACCTCTAGTTTGCTGAAATCTCAGCAAACATTTTTTCACCAAATCTTGATGATACTTGGTGGTAATGATCAGTTCACTAATCCCACTTGGCTGCCCAATTTTTATTCTTCTAGGTTGAAGCATTCGTTTCCAGTAACAGTTTGAAATTTTAGGTTTCACTCTGTTTTCTCCTACATAGATAGCTGTGTTTGGAATTCTAAATCAAACACGGTTTGTGCTAGCTCCTTGAAACTTGACCAAATGAAGTAGTTCTAAGTTCTATCTCTATGGTTTGTTTCCTCTTGAAGAACCCCATTCAGAGACTGGCGAAAAACACTTTCGTTTGAAAGGGGTTGCCAAGCTTCCAAAAAATTACTAGTTTGCTGAAATCTCAGCAAACATTTTTTCACCAAATCTTGATGATACTTGGTGGTAATGATCAGTTCACTAATCCCACTTGGCTGCCCAATTTTCACTCTTCTAGGTTCAAGCGTTCGTTTCCTCTAACACTTTGAATTTTTAGGTTTCATTCTGTTTTTTGCAATATAGATAGATGTGTTTGAAACTCTAAATCACACACGGTTTGTGCTAGCTCCTTGAAACTTGACCAAATGAAGTAGTTCTAAGTTCTATCTCTATGGTTTGTTTCCTCTTGAAGTACCCCATGCAGAGACTGGCGAAAAACACTTTCGTTGAAAGGGGTTGCCAAGCTTCCAAAAAACTTCCAGTTTGCTGAAATCTCAGCAAACATTTTTTCACCAAATCTTGATGATACTTGGTGGCAATGATCAGTTCACTAGTCCCACTTGGCTGCCCAATTTTTATTCTTCTAGGTTAAAGCATTCGTTTCCAGTAACAGTTTGAAATTTTAGGTTTCACTCTGTTTTCTCCTACATAGATAGCTGTGTTTGGAATTCTAAATCAAACACGGTTAGTGCTAGCTCCTTGAAACTTGACCAAATGAAGTAGTTCTAAGTTCTCTCTCTATGGTTTGTTTCCTCTTGAAGTACCCCATGCAGAGACTGGCGAAAAACACTTTCGTTTGAAAGGGGTTGCCAAGCTTCCAAAAAATTACGAGGTTGCTGAAATCTCAGGAAACATTTTTTCACCAAATCTTGATGATACTTGGTGGTAATGATCAGTTCACTAATCCCACTAGGCTGCCCAATTTTTACTCTTCTATGTTCAAGAGTTCGTTTCCAGTAACACTTTGAGTTTTTAGGTTTCACTCTGTTTTCTGCTATATAGATAGATGTGTTTGAAACTCTAAATACAACACGGTTTGTGCTAGCTCCTTGAAACTTGACAAAATGAAGTAGTTCTAAGTTCTATCTCTATGGTTTGTTTCCTCTTGAAGGACCCCATGCAGAGACAGGCGTAAAGCACTTTCAATTGAAAGGGGTTGCCAAGCTTCCAAAAAACTACTAGTTTGCTGAAATCTCAGCAAACATTTTTTCACCAAATCTTGATGATACTTGGTGGTAATGATCACTTCACTAAGCCCACTTGGCTGCCCAATTTTCACTCTTCTAGGTTCAACCGTTCGTTTCCAGTAACACTTTGAATTTTTAGGTTTCACTCTGTTTTCTGCTATATAGATAGATTTGTTTGAAACTCTAAATCAAACACGGTTTGTGCTAGCTCCTTGAAACTTGACCAAATGAAGTAGATCTAAGTTCAATTTCTATGGTTTGTTTCCTCTTGAAGTACCCCATGCAGAGACTCGCGAAAAACACTTTCGTTTGAAAGGGGTTGCCAAGCTTCCAAAAAACTACTAGTTTGCTGAAATCTCAGCAAACATTTTTTCACCAAATCTTGAAGATACTTGGTGGTAATGATCAGTTCACTGATCTCACTTGGCTGCCCAATTTTTATTCATCTAGTTTAAAGCATTCGTTTCCAGTAACACTTTGAATTTTTAGGTTTCACTCTGTTTACTCCTACATAGATAGCTGTGTTTGAAACTCTAAATCAAACACGGCTTGTGCTAGCTCCTTGAAACTTGAAAAAATGAAGTAGTTCTAAGTTCTATCTCTGTGGTTTGTTTCCTCTTGAAGTACCCCATGCAGAGTCTGGCGAAAAACACTTTCGTTTGAAAGGGGTTGCCAAGCTTCCAAAAAACTACTAGTTTGCTGAAATCTCAGCAAACATTTTTTCACCAAATCTTGATGATACTTGGTGGTAATGATCAGTTCACTAATCCCACTTGGCTGCCCAATTTTTACTCTTTTAGGTTCAAGCGTTCGTTTCCAGTAACACTTTGAATTTTTAGGTTTCACTCTGTTTTCTGCTACATAGATAGATGTGTTTGAAACTCTAAATCACACACGGTTTGTGCTAGCTCCTTGAAACTTGACCAAATGAAGTAGTTCTAAGTTCTATATCTATGGTTTGTTTCCTCTTGAAGTACCCCATGCAGAGTCTGGCGAAAAGCACTTTCGTTTGAAAGGGGTTGCCAAGCTTCCAAAAAGTACTAGTTTGCTGAAATCTCAGCAAACATTTTTTCAACAAATCTTGATGATACTTGGTGGTAATGATCACTTCACTAAGCCCACTTGGCTGCCCAATTTTCACTCTTCTAGGTTCAAGCGTTCGTTTCCAGTAAAAATTTGAATTTTTAGGTTTCACTCTGTTTTCTGCTATATAGATAGATGTGTTTGAAACTCTAAATCAAACACGGTTTGTGCTTGCTCCTTGAAACTTGACCAAATGAAGTAGTTCTAAGTTCTATCTCTATGGTTTGTTTCCTCTTGAAGTACCCCATGCAGAGACTGGCGAAAAAAACTTTCGTTTGAAAGGGGTTGCCAATCTTCCAAAAAACTACTAGTTTTCTGAAATCTCAGCAAACATTTTTTCACCAAATCTTGATGATACTTGGTGGTAATGATCAGTTCACTAATCCCACTTGGCTGCCCAATTTTTACTCTTTTAGGTTCAAGCGTTCGTTTCCAGTAACACTTTGAATTTTTAGGTTTCACTCTGTTTTCTGCTACATAGATAGATGTGTTTGAAACTCTAAATCACACACGGTTTGTGCTAGCTCCTTGAAACTTGACAAAATGTAGTAGTTCTAGAGTTCTCTCTCTATGGTTTGTTTCCTCTTGAAGTACCCCATGCAGAGACTGGCGAAAAACACTTTCGTTTGAAAGGGGTTGCCAAGCTTCCAAAAAACTACTAGTTTCCTGAAATCTCAGCAAACATTTTTTCACCAAATCTTGATGATACTTGGTGGTAATGATCAGGTCACTAAGCACACTTTGCTGCCCAATTTTCACTCTTCTAGGTTCAAGCGTTCGATTCTAGTAACACTTTGAATTTTTAGGTTTCACTCTGTTTTCTGCTATATAGATAGATGTGTTTGAAACTCTAAATCACACACGGTTTGTGATAGCTCCTTGAAACTTGACAAAATGAAGTAGTTCTAAGTTCTATCTCTATGGTTTGTTTCCTCTTGAAGTACCCCATGCAGAGACTGGCGAAAAACACTTTCGTTTGAAAGGGGTTGCCAAGCTTCCAAAAAACTACTAGTTTGCTGAAATCTCAGCAAACATTTTTTCACCAAATCTTGATGATACTTGGTGGTAATGATCAGTTCACTAATCCCACTTGGCTGCCCAATTTTTATTCTTCTAGGTTGAAGCATTCGTTTCCAGTAACAGTTTGAATTTTTAGGTTTCACTCTGTTTTCTCCTACATAGATAGCTGTGTTTGGAATTCTAAATCAAACACGGTTTGTGCTAGCTCCTTGAAACTTGACCAAATGAAGTAGTTCTAAGTTCTATCTCTATGGTTTGTTTCCTCTTGAAGAACCCCATTCAGAGACTGGCGAAAAACACTTTCGTTTGAAAGGGGTTGCCAAGCTTCCAAAAAATTACTAGTTTGCTGAAATCTCAGCAAACATTTTTTCACCAAATCTTGATGATACTTGGTGGTAATGATCAGTTCACTAATTCCACTTGGCTGCCCAATTTTCACTCTCCTAGGTTCAAGCGTTCGTTTCCAGTAACACTTTGAATTTTTAGGTTTCAATTTTTTTTCTGCTATATAGATAGATGTGTTTGAAACTCTAAATCAAACACGGGTTGTGCTAGCTCCTTGAAACTTGACCAAATGAAGTAGTTCTAAGTTCTATCTCTATGGTTTGTTTCCTCTTGAAGTTCCCCATGCAGAGACTGGCGAAAAACACTTTCGTTCGAAAGGGGTTGCCAAGCTTCCAAAAATCTACTAGTTTGCTGAAATCTCAGCAAACATTTTTTCACCAAATCTTGATGATACTTCGTAGTTATGATCAGTTCACTAATCCCACTTGGCTTCCCAATTTTTATTCTTCTAGGTTAAAGCATTCGTTTACCGTAACAGTTTGAATTTTTAGGTTTCACTCTGTTTTCTCCTACATAGATAGCTGTGTTTGGAATTCTAAATCAAAAACGGTTTGTGCTAGCTCCTTGAAACTTGATCAAATGAAGTAGTTCTAAGTTCTATCTATATGGTTTGTTTCCTCTTGAAGTACCCCATGCAGAGCCTGGCGAAAAACACTTTCGTTTCAAAGGGGTTGCCAAGCTTCCAAAAAACTCCTAGTTTGCTGAAATCTCAGCAAACATTTTTTCACCAAATCTTGATGATATTGGTGGTAATGATCAGTTAACTAATCCCACTTGGCTGCCCAATTTTTACTCTTCTAGGTTCAAGAGTTCGTTTCCAGTAACACTTTGAATTTTTAGGTTTCACTCTATTTTCTGCTATATAGATAGATGGGTTTGAAACTCTAAATAAAACACGGTTTGTGCTAGCTCCTAGAAACTTGACAAAATGAAGTAGTTCCAAGTTCTATCTCTATGGTTTGTTTACTCTTCAGGGACCCCATGCAGAGACTGGCGAAAAGCACTTTCATTTGAAAGGGGTTGCCAAGCTTCCAAAAAACTACTAGTTTTCTGAAATCTCAGCAAACATTTTTTCACCAAATCTTGATGATACTTGGTGGTAATGATCAGTTCACTAATCCCACTTGGCTGCCCAATTTTTACTCTTTTAGGTTCAAGCGTTCGTTTCCAGTAACACTTTGAATTTTTAGGTTTCACTCTGTTTTCTGCTACATAGATAGATGTGTTTGAAACTCTAAATCACACACGGTTTGTGCTAGCTCCTTGAAACTTGACAAAATGTAGTAGTTCTAGAGTTCTCTCTCTATGGTTTGTTTCCTCTTGAAGTACCCCATGCAGAGACTGGCGAAAAACACTTTCGTTTGAAAGGGGTTGCCAAGCTTCCAAAAAACTACTAGTTTCCTGAAATCTCAGCAAACATTTTTTCACCAAATCTTGATGATACTTGGTGGTAATGATCAGGTCACTAAGCACACTTTGCTGCCCAATTTTCACTCTTCTAGGTTCAAGCGTTCGATTCTAGTAACACTTTGAATTTTTAGGTTTCACTCTGTTTTCTGCTATATAGATAGATGTGTTTGAAACTCTAAATCACACACGGTTTGTGATAGCTCCTTGAAACTTGACAAAATGAAGTAGTTCTAAGTTCTATCTCTATGGTTTGTTTCCTCTTGAAGTACCCCATGCAGAGACTGGCGAAAAACACTTTCGTTTGAAAGGGGTTGCCAAGCTTCCAAAAAACTACTAGTTTGCTGAAATCTCAGCAAACATTTTTTCACCAAATCTTGATGATACTTGGTGGTAATGATCAGTTCACTAATCCCACTTGGCTGCCCAATTTTTATTCTTCTAGGTTGAAGCATTCGTTTCCAGTAACAGTTTGAATTTTTAGGTTTCACTCTGTTTTCTCCTACATAGATAGCTGTGTTTGGAATTCTAAATCAAACACGGTTTGTGCTAGCTCCTTGAAACTTGACCAAATGAAGTAGTTCTAAGTTCTATCTCTATGGTTTGTTTCCTCTTGAAGAACCCCATTCAGAGACTGGCGAAAAACACTTTCGTTTGAAAGGGGTTGCCAAGCTTCCAAAAAATTACTAGTTTGCTGAAATCTCAGCAAACATTTTTTCACCAAATCTTGATGATACTTGGTGGTAATGATCAGTTCACTAATTCCACTTGGCTGCCCAATTTTCACTCTCCTAGGTTCAAGCGTTCGTTTCCAGTAACACTTTGAATTTTTAGGTTTCAATTTTTTTTCTGCTATATAGATAGATGTGTTTGAAACTCTAAATCAAACACGGGTTGTGCTAGCTCCTTGAAACTTGACCAAATGAAGTAGTTCTAAGTTCTATCTCTATGGTTTGTTTCCTCTTGAAGTTCCCCATGCAGAGACTGGCGAAAAACACTTTCGTTCGAAAGGGGTTGCCAAGCTTCCAAAAATCTACTAGTTTGCTGAAATCTCAGCAAACATTTTTTCACCAAATCTTGATGATACTTCGTAGTTATGATCAGTTCACTAATCCCACTTGGCTTCCCAATTTTTATTCTTCTAGGTTAAAGCATTCGTTTACCGTAACAGTTTGAATTTTTAGGTTTCACTCTGTTTTCTCCTACATAGATAGCTGTGTTTGGAATTCTAAATCAAAAACGGTTTGTGCTAGCTCCTTGAAACTTGATCAAATGAAGTAGTTCTAAGTTCTATCTATATGGTTTGTTTCCTCTTGAAGTACCCCATGCAGAGCCTGGCGAAAAACACTTTCGTTTCAAAGGGGTTGCCAAGCTTCCAAAAAACTCCTAGTTTGCTGAAATCTCAGCAAACATTTTTTCACCAAATCTTGATGATATTGGTGGTAATGATCAGTTAACTAATCCCACTTGGCTGCCCAATTTTTACTCTTCTAGGTTCAAGAGTTCGTTTCCAGTAACACTTTGAATTTTTAGGTTTCACTCTATTTTCTGCTATATAGATAGATGGGTTTGAAACTCTAAATAAAACACGGTTTGTGCTAGCTCCTAGAAACTTGACAAAATGAAGTAGTTCCAAGTTCTATCTCTATGGTTTGTTTACTCTTCAGGGACCCCATGCAGAGACTGGCGAAAAGCACTTTCATTTGAAAGGGGTTGCCAAGCTTCCAAAAAACTACTAGTTTTCTGAAATCTCAGCAAACATTTTTTCACCAAATCTTGATGATACTTGGTTGTAATGATCACTTCACTAAGCCCACTTGGCTGCCCAATATTCACTCTTCTAGGTTCAAGCATTCGTTTCTAGTAACACTTTGAATTTTTAGGTTTCACTCTGTTTTGTGCTATAGATAGATGTGTTTGAAACTCTAAATCAAACACGGTTTGTGCTTGCTCCTTGAAACTTGACCAAATGAAGTAGTTCTAAGTTCTATCTATATGGTTTGTTTCCTCTTGAAATACCCCATGCGGAGACTGGCGAAAATCAGTTTCGTTTGAAAGGGGTTGCCAAGCTTCCAAAAAACTACTAGTTTGCTGAAATCTCAGCAAACATTTTTTTCACCAAATCTTGATATTACTTGGTGGTATTGATCAGTTCACTAAGCCCACTTGGCTGCCCAATTTTCACTCTTCTAGGTTCAAGCGTTCGTTTCCTCTAACACTTTGAATTTTTAGGTTTCATTCTGTTTTTTGCAATATAGATAGATGTGTTTGAAACTCTAAATCACACACGGTTTGTGCTAGCTCCTTGAAACTTGACCAAATGAAGTAGTTCTAAGTTCTATCTCTATGGTTTGTTTCCTCTTGAAGTACCCCATGCAGAGACTGGCGAAAAACACTTTCGTTGAAAGGGGTTGCCAAGCTTCCAAAAAACTTCCAGTTTGCTGAAATCTCAGCAAACATTTTTTCACCAAATCTTGATGATACTTGGTGGCAATGATCAGTTCACTAGTCCCACTTGGCCGCCCAATTTTTATTCTTCTAGGTTAAAGCATTCGTTTCCAGTAACAGTTTGAAATTTTAGGTTTCACTCTGTTTTCTCCTACATAGATAGCTGTGTTTGGAATTCTAAATCAAACACGGTTAGTGCTAGCTCCTTGAAACTTGACCAAATGAAGTAGTTCTAAGTTCTCTCTCTATGGTTTGTTTCCTCTTGAAGTACCCCATGCAGAGACTGGCGAAAAACACTTTCGTTTGAAAGGGTTTGCCAAGCTTCCAAAAAATTACGAGGTTGCTGAAATCTCAGGAAACATTTTTTCACCAAATCTTGATGATACTTGGTGGTAATGATCAGTTCACTAATCCCACTAGGCTGCCCAATTTTTACTCTTCTATGTTCAAGAGTTCGTTTCCAGTAACACTTTGAGTTTTTAGGTTTCACTCTGTTTTCTGCTATATAGATAGATGTGTTTGAATCTCTAAATACAACACGGTTTGTGCTAGCTCCTTGAAACTTGACAAAATGAAGTAGTTCTAAGTTCTATCTCTATGGTTTGTTTCCTCTTGAAGGACCCCATGCAGAGACAGGCGTAAAGCACTTTCAATTGAAAGGGGTTGCCAAGCTTCCAAAAACCTACTAGTTTGCTGAAATCTCAGCAAACATTTTTTCACCAAATCTTGATGATACTTGGTGGTAATGATCACTTCACTAAGCCCACTTGGCTGCCCAATTTTCACTCTTCTAGGTTCAACCGTTCGTTTCCAGTAACACTTTGAATTTTTAAGTTTCACTCTGTTTTCTGCTATATAGATAGATTTGTTTGAAACTCTAAATCAAACACGGTTTGTGCTAGCTCCTTGAAACTTGACCAAATGAAGTAGATCTAAGTTCAATTTCTATGGTTTGTTTCCTCTTGAAGTACCCCATGCAGAGACTGGCGAAAAACACTTTCGTTTGAAAGGGGTTGCCAAGCTTCCAAAAAACTACTAGTTTGCTGAAATCTCAGCAATCATTTTTTCACCAAATCTTGATGATACTTGGTGGTAATGATCAGTTCACTGATCCCACTTGGCTGCCCAATTTTCATTCATCTAGTTTAAAGCATTCGTTTCCAGTAACACTTTGAATTTTTAGGTTTCACTCTGTTTACTCCTACATAGATAGCTGTGTTTGAAACTCTAAATCAAACACGGCTTGTGCTAGCTCCTTAAAACTTGACCAAATGAAGTAGTTCTAATTTCTATCTCTATGGTTTGTTTCCTTTTGAAGTTCCCCATGCAGAGACTGGCGAAAAGCACTTTCATTTGAAAGGGGTTGCCAAGCTTCCAAAAAACTTCTAGTTTTCTGAAATCTCAGCAAACATTTTTTCACCAAATCTTGATGATACTAAGTGGTAATGATCAGTTCACTAAGCCCACTTGGCTGCCCAATTTTCACTCTTCTAGGTTCAAGCGTTCGTTTCCTGTAACACTTTGAATTCTAGGTTTCACTCTGTTTTCTGCTATATAGATAGATGTGTTTGAAACTCTAAATCAAACACGGTTTGTGCTAGCTCCTTGAAACTTGAAAAAATGAAGTAGTTCTAAGTTCTATCTCTGTGGTTTGTTTCCTCTTGAAGTACCCCATGCAGAGTCTGGCGAAAAACACTTTCGTTTGAAAGGGGTTGCCAAGCTTCCAAAAAACTACTAGTTTGCTGAAATCTCAGCAAAC
The DNA here is from genome assembly GCF_048772815.1 of Callospermophilus lateralis. Lineage (NCBI taxonomy): Eukaryota > Metazoa > Chordata > Mammalia > Rodentia > Sciuridae > Callospermophilus > Callospermophilus lateralis. The sequence continues at coordinate 30,103 of NW_027510769.1, forward strand.
ATTTTTTCACCAAATCTTGATGATACTTGGTGGTAATGATCAGTTTACTAATCCCACTTGGCTGCCCAATTTTTACTCTTTTAGGTTCAAGCGTTCGTTTCCAGTAACACTTTGAATTTTTAGGTTTCACTCTGTTTTCTGCTACATAGATAGATGTGTTTGAAACTCTAAATCACACACGGTTTGTGCTAGCTCCTTGAAACTTGACCAAATGAAGTAGTTCTAAGTTCTATATCTATGGTTTGTTTCCTCCTGAAGTACCCCATGCAGAGTCTGGCGAAAAGCACTTTCGTTTGAAGGGGGTTGCCAAGCTTCCAAAAAGTACTAGTTTGCTGAAATCTCAGCAAACATTTTTTCAACAAATCTTGATGATACTTGGTGGTAATGATCACTTCACTAAGCCCACTTGGCTGCCCAATTTTCACTCTTCTAGGTTCAAGCGTTCGTTTCCAGTAACAATTTGAAATTTTAGGTTTCACTCTGTTTTCTGCTATATAGATAGATGTGTTTGAAACTCTAAATCAAACACGGTTTGTGCTTGCTCCTTGAAACTTGACCAAATGAAGTAGTTCTAAGTTCTATCTCTATGGTTTGTTTCCTCTTGAAGTACCCCATGCAGAGACTGGTGAAAAACACTTTCGTTTGAAAGGGGTTGCCAAGCTTCCAAAAAACTACTAGTTTCCTGAAATCTCAGCAAACATTTTTTCACCAAATCTTGATGATACTTGGTGGTAATGATCAGGTCACTAAGCACACTTTGCTGCCCAATTTTCACTCTTCTAGGTTCAAGCGTTCGATTCTAGTAACACTTTGAATTTTTAGGTTTCACTCTGTTTTCTGCTATATAGATAGATGTGTTTGAAACTCTAAATCACACACGGTTTGTGATAGCTC
>NW_027510770.1:0-30991 GCF_048772815.1 Callospermophilus lateralis
GAAAACCAGTAGTTTTTTGGAGAGCTTGACACCTTCCAAGAATGTGTTTTTACGCAGTCTTTTCTTGTGCCTATTTCAAGGGAAACAAACCACAAAGACAGAACTTAGAACTACTTTATTTTGTCAAGTTTCAAGAGCTAGCACAAACCGTGTTTGATTTAGACTTCCAAACACATCTATCGATATAGGAGGAAATAGAGTGACACCTAAAAACTCAAACTGTTACTGGTAACGAACACTTCATCCTAGAAGAGTGAATTATTGGGCAGCTAAGTGGACTTAGTGAAGTGATCATTACCACAGAGATCATCAAGGTCGGATGAAAAAAAAATTAGCCAAGTATTCAGAAAACCAGTAGTTTTTTGGAAGCTTGGCACACCTTTCCAATGAAGTGTTTTAACGCAGTCTTTCCTTGTGGCTATATCAAGAGGAAACAAACCACAAAGACAGAACTTAGAACTACTTTATTTTGTCAAGTTTCAAGGAGCTAGCACAAACCGTGTTTTGATTTAGACTTAAAAAAGGCATCTATCTGTATAGGAGGAAATAGAGTGAAACCTAAAAATTCAAACTGTTACTGGTAACAGACGCTTCATCCTAGAAGAGTGAAAATTGGCCAGCTAAGTGGACTTAGTGAACTGATCATTACCACAGAGATCATCAAGGTCGGATGAAAAAAAATTTGCCAAGTATTCAGAAAAGCAGTAGTATTTTGGAAGCTTGGAACATTTTCCAATGAAGGTGTTTTACGCAGTCTTTGCTTGTGGCTATTTCAAGAGGAAACAAACCACAAAGACAGAACTTAGAACTACTTTATTTTGTCAAGTTTCAAGGAGCTAGCCCACACCGTGTTTGATTTAGACTTAAAAAACACATCTATCTGTATAGGAGGAAATAGAGTGAAACCTAAAAATTAAAACTGTTACTGGTAACGAACGCTTCATCCTAGAAGAGTGAAAATTGGGCAGCTAAGTGGACTTAGTGAAGTGATCATTACCACAGAGATCATCAAGGTCGGATGAAAAAAATTGGCCGAGTATTCAGAAAACCAGAAGTTTTTTGGAAGCTTGGCACACCTTCCAATGAATGTGTTTTACGCAGTCTTTGCTTGTGCCTATTTCAAGAGGAAACAAACCACAAAGACAGAACTTAGAACTACTTTATTTTGTCAAGTTTCAAGGAGCTAGCACAAACCGTGTTTGATTTAGACTTAAAAAAGACATCTATCTGTATAGGAGGAAAATAGAGTGAAACCTAAAAATTCAAACTGTTACTGGTAACGAACGCTTAAATCCTAGAAGAGTGAAAATTGGGCAGCTAAGTTGACTTAGTGAACTGAGCATTACCACAGAGATCATCAAGGTCGGATGAAAAAAAATTTGAAGAGTATTCAGAAAACCTGTAGTTTTTTGGAAGCTTGGAACACCTTTCCAATAAAGATGTTTTACGAAGTCTTTGCTTGTGGCTATTTCAAGAGGAAACAAACCACAAAGACAGAACTTAGAACTACTTTTTTTGTCAAGTTTCAAGGAGCTAGCACAAACCGTGTTTGATTTAGACTTAAAAAAGACATCTATCTGTATAGGAGGAAATAGAGTGAAACCTAAAAATTCAAACTGTTACTGGTAACGAACGCTTCATCCTAGAAGAGTGAAAATTGGGCAGCTAAGTGGACTTAGTGAACTCATCATTACCACAGAGATCATCAAGGTCGGATGAAAAAAAAATTGCCGAGAATTCAGAAAACCAGTAGTATTTTGGAAGCTTGGCACACCTTTCCAATGAATGTGTTTTACGCAGTCTTTCCTTGTGGCTATTTCAAGAGGAAACAAACCACAAAGACCGAACTTAGAACTACTTTATTTTGTCAAGTTTCAAGGAGCTAGCACAAACCGTGTTTGATTTAGACTTAAAAAAGACATCTATCTGTATAGGAGGAAATAGAGTGAAACCTAAAAATTCAAACTGTTACTGGTAACGAACGCTTCATCCTAGAATAGTGAAAATTGGGCAGCTAAGTGGACTTAGTGAACTGATCATTACCACAGAGATCATCAAGGTCGGATGAAAAAAAATTTGCCGAGTATTCAGAAAAGCAGTAGTATTTTGGAAGCTTGGAACAGGTTTCCTATGAAGGTGTTTTACGCAGTCTTTGCTTGTGGCTATTTCAAGAGGAAACAAAACACAAAGACAGAACTTAGAACTACTTTATTTTGTCAAGTTTCAAGGAGCTAGCACAAACCGTGTTTGATTTAGACTTAAAAAAGACATCTATCTGTATAGGAGGAAATAGAGTGAAACCTAAAATTTCAAATTGTTACTGGTCACGAACGCTTCATTATAGAAGAGTGAAAATTGGGCAGCTAAGTGGACTTAGTGAAGTGATCATTACCACAGAGATCATCAATGTCGGATGAAAAAAAATTTGCCGAGTATTCAGAAAACCAGTAGTTTTTTGGAAGCTTGGCACACCTTCCAATGAATGTGTTTTACGCAGTCTTTGCTTGTGCCTATTTCAAGAGGAAACAAACCACAAAGACAAAACTTAGAACTACTTTATTTTGTCAAGTTTCAAGGAGCTAGCACAAACCGTGTTTGATTTAGACTTCCAAACACATCTATCTATATAGGAGGAAATAGAGTGAAACCTAAAAACTCAAACTGTTACTGGTAACGAACACTTCATCCTAGAAGAGTGAATATTGGGCAGCTAAGTGGACTTAGTGAAGTGATCATTACCACAGAGATCATCAAGGTCGGATGAAAAAAATTTGCCGAGTATTCAGAAAACCAGTAGTTTTTTGGAAGCTTGGCACACCTTTCCAATGAATGTGTTTTACGCAGTCTTTCCTTGTGCCTATTTCAAGAGGAAACAAACCACAAAGACAGAACTTAGAACTACTTTATTTTGTCAAGTTTCAAGGAGCTAGCACAAACCGTGTTTGATTTAGACTTAAAAAAGACATCTATCTGTATAGGAGGAAACAGAGTGAAACCTAAAAATTCAAACTGTTACTGGTAACGAACGCTTCATCCTAGAAGAGTGAAAATTGGGCAGCTAAGTGGACTTAGTGAACTGATCATTACCACAGAGATCATCAAGGTCGGATGAAAAAAAATTTGCCGAGTATTCAGAAAACCAGTAGTATTTTGGAACCTTGGAACACCTTTCCAATGAAGGTGTTTTACGCAGTCTTTGCTTGTGGCTATTTCAAGAGGAAACAAACCACAAAGACAGAACTTAGAACTACTTTATTTTGTCAAGTTTCAAGGAGCTATCACAAACCGTGTTTGATTTAGACTTAAAAAAGACATCTATCTGTATAGGAGGAAATAGAGTGAATCCTAAAAATTCAAACTGTTACTGGTAACGAACGCTTCATCTTAGAAGAGTGAAAATTGGGCAGCTAAGTGGACTTAGTGAACTGATCATTACCACAGAGATCATCAAGGTCGGATGAAAAAAAATTTGCCGAGTATTCAGAAAACCAGTAGTATTTTGGAACCTTGGAACACTTTTCCAATGAAGGTGTTTTACGCAGTCTTTGCTTGTGGCTATTTCAAGAGGAAACAAACCACAAAGACAGAACTTAGAACTACTTTATTTTGTCAAGTTTCAAGGAGCTAGCACAAACCGTGTTTGATTTAGACTAAAAAAGGCATCTATCTGTATAGGAGGAAATAGAGTGAATCCTAAAAATTCAAACTGTTACTGGTAACGAACGCTTCATCCTAGAAGAGTGAAAATTGGGCAGCTAAGTGGACTTAGTGAAGTGATCATTACCACAGAGATCATCAAGGTCGGATGAAAAAAAATTTGCCGAGTATTTAGAAAACCAGTAGTTTTTTGGAAGCTTGGCACACCTTCCAATGAATGTGTTTTACGCAGTCTTTGCTTGTGCCTATTTCAAGAGGAAACAAACCACAAAGACAGAACTTAGAACTACTTTATTTTGTCAAGTTTCAAGGAGCTAGCACAAACCGTGTTTGATTTAGACTTCCAAACACATCTATCTATATAGGAGGAAATAGAGTGACACCTAAAAACTCAAACTGTTACTGGTAACGAACACTTCATCCTAGAAGAGTGAATACTGGGCAGCTAAGTGGACTTAGTGAAGTGATCATTACCACAGAGATCATCAAGGTCGGATGAAAAAAAATTCGCCAGTATTCAGAAAACCAGTAGTTTTTTGGAAGCTTGGCACACCTTTCCAATGAAGGTGTTTTACGCATTCTTTCCTTGTGGCTATATCAAGAGGAAACAAACCACAAAGACAGAACTTAGAACTACTTTATTTTGTCAAGTTTCAAGGAGCTAGCACAAACCATGTTTGATTTAGACTTAAAAAAGGCATCTATCTGTATAGGAGGAAATAGAGTGAAACCTAAAAATTCAAACTGTTACTGGTAACGAACGCGTCATCCTAGAAGAGTGAAAATTGGGCAGCTAAGTGGACTTAGTGAACTGATCATTACCACAGAGATCATCAAGGTCGGATGAAAAAAATTTGCCGAGTATTCAGAAAATCAGTATTATTTTGGAAGCTTGGCACACCTTTCCAATGAAGGTGTTTTACGCAGTCTTTGCTTGTGGCTATTTCAAGAGGAAACAAACCACAAAGACAGAACTTAGAACTACTTTATTTTGTCAAGTTTCAAGGAGCTAGCACAAACCGTGTTTGATTTAGACTTAAAAAACACATCTATCTGTATAGGAGGAAATAGAGTGAAACCTAAAAATTCAAATTGTTACTGGTCACGAACGCTTCATCCTAGAAGAGTGAAAATTGGGCAGCTAAGTGGACTTAGTGAACTGATCATTACCACAGAGATCATCAAGGTCGGATGAAAAAAAATTTGCCGAGTATTCAGAAAACCAGTAGTATTTTGGAAGCTTGGAACACCTTTCCAATGAATGGGTTTTACGCAGTCTTTGCTTGTGCTTATTTCAAGAGGAAACAAACCACAAAGACAGAACTTAGAACTACTTTATTTTGTCAAGTTTCAAGGAGCTAGCACAAACCGTGTTTGATTTAGACTTAAAAAACAAATCTATCTGTATAGGAGGAAATAGAGTGAAACCTAAAAATTCAAACTGTTACTGGTAACGAACGCTTCATCCTAGAAGAGTGAAAATTGGGCAGCTAAGTGGACTTAGTGAAGTGATCATTACCACAGAGATCATCAAGGTCGGATGAAAAAAAATTTGCCGAGTATTCAGAAAAGCAGTAGTATTTTGGAAGCTTGGAACAGTTTCCAATGAAGGTGTGTTACGCAGTCTTTGCTTGTGGCTATTTCAAGAGGAAACAAACCACAAAGACAGAACTTAGAACTACTTTGTTTTGTCAAGTTTCAAGGAGCTAGCACAAACCGTGTTTGATTTAGACTTAAAAAACACATCTATCTGTATAGGAGGAAATAGAGTGAAACCTAAAAATTAAAACTGTTACTGGTAACGAACGATTCATCCTAGAAGAGTGAAAATTGGGCAGCTAAGTGGACTTAGTGAAGTGATCATTACCACAGAGATCATCAAGGTCGGATGAAAAAAAATTTGCAGAGTATTCAGAAAACCTGTAGTTTTTTGGAAGCTTGGAACACCTTTCCAATAAAGATGTGTTACGAAGTCTTTACTTGTGGCTATTTCAAGAGGAAACAAACCACAAAGAAAGAACTTAGAACTACTTTTTTTGTCAAGTTTCAAGGAGCTAGCACAAACCGTGTTTGATTTAGACTTAAAAAAGACATCTATCTGTATAGGAGGAAATAGAGTGAAACCTAAAAATTCAAGCTGTTACTGGTAACGAACGCTTCATCCTAGAAGAGTGAAAATTGGGCAGCTAAGTGGACTTAGTGAACTCATCATTACCACAGAGATCATCAAGGTCGGATGAAAAAAAATTTGCCGAGTATTCAGAAAACCAGTAGTATTTTGGAAGCTTGGCACACCTTTCCAATGAATGTGTTTTACGCAGTCTTTCCTTGTGCCTATTTCAAGAGGAAACAAACCACAAAGACAGAACTTAGAACTACTTTATTTTGTCAAGTTTCAAGGAGCTAGCACAAACCGTGTTTGATTTAGACTTAAAAAAGACATCTATCTGTATAGGAGGAAATAGAGTGAAACCTAAAAATTCAAACTGTTACTGGTAACGAACGCTTCATCCTAGAATAGTGAAAATTGGGCAGCTAAGTGGACTTAGTGAACTGAATATTACCACAGAGATCATCAAGGTCGGATGAAAAAAAATTTGCCGAGTATTCAGAAAAGCAGTAGTATTTTTTAAGCTTGGAACAGGTTTCCTATGAAGGTGTTTTACACAGTCTTTGCTTGTGGCTATTTCAATAGGAAACAAACCACAAAGACAGAACTTAGAACTACTTTATTTTGTCAAGTTTCAAGGAGCTAGCACAAACCGTGTTTGATTTAGACTTAAAAAAGATATCTATCTGTATAGGAGGAAATAGAGTGAATCCTAAAAATTCAAACTGTTACTGGTAACGAACGCTTCATCCTAGAAGAGAGAAAATTGGGCAGCTAAGTGGACTTAGTGAACTGATCATTACCACAGAGATCATCAAGGTCGGATGAAAAAAAATTTGCCGAGTATTCAGAAAACCAGTAGTTTTTTGGAAGCTTGGCACACCATCCAATGAATGTGTTTTACGCAGTCTTTGCTTGTGCCTATTTCAAGATTAAACAAACCACAAAGACAGAACTTAGAACTACTTTATTTTGTCAAGTTTCAAGGAGCTAGCACAAACCGTGTTTGATTTAGTCTTCCAAACACATCTATCGATATAGGAGGAAATAGAGTGACACCTAAAAACTCAAACTGTTACTGGTAACGAACACTTCATCCTAGAAGAGTGAATATTGGGCAGCTAAGTGGACTTAGTGAAGTGATCATTACCACAGAGATCATCAAGGTCGGATGAAAAAAAATTTGCCGAGTATTCAGAAAACCAGTAGTTTTTTGGAAGCTTGTCACACCTTTCCAATGAATGTGTATTACGCAGTCTTTCCTTGTGCCTATTTCAAGAGGAAACAAACCACAAAGACAGAACTTAGAACTACTTTATTTTGTCAAGTTTCAAGGAGCTAGCACAAACCGTGTTTGATTTAGACTTAAAAAAGACATCTATCTGTATAGGAGGAAATAGAGTGAAACCTAAAAATTCAAACTGTTACTGGTAACGAACGCTTCATTTTAGAAGAGTGAAAATTGGGCACCTAAGTGGACTTAGTGAAGTGATCACTACCACAGAGATCATCAACGTCGGATGAAAAAAAATTTGCCGACTATTCAGAAAACCAGTAGTTTTTTGGAAGCTTGGCACACCTTCCAATGAATGTGTTTTACGCAGTCTTAGCTTGTGCCTATTTCAAGAGGAAACAAACCACAAAGACAGAACTTAGAACTACTTTATTTTTTCAAGTTTCAAGGAGCTAGCACAAACCGTGTTTGATTTAGACTTAAAAAAGACATCTATCTGTATAGGAGGAAATAGAGTGAAACCTAAAAATTCAAACTGTTACTGGTAACGAATGCTTCATCCTAGAAGAGTGAAAATTGGGCAGCTAAGTGGACTTAGTGAACTGATCATTACCACAGAGATCATCAAGGTCGGATGAAAAAAAATTTGCCGAGTATTCAGAAAACCAGTAGTATTTTGGAAGCTTGGAACACCTTTCCAATGAAGGTGTTTTACGCAGTCTTTGCTTGTGGCTATTTCAAGAGGAAACAAACCACAAAGACAGAACTTAGAACTACTTTATTTTGTCAAGTTTCAAGGAGCTAGCACAAACCGTGTTTGATTTAGACTTAAAAAACACATCTATCTGTATAGGAGGAAATAGAGTGAAACCTAAAAATTCAAACTGTTACTGGTAACGAACGCTTCATCCTAGAAGAGTGAAAATTGGGCACCTAAGTGGACTTAGTGAAGTGATCATTACCACAGAGATCATCAAGGTCGGATGAAAAAAAATTTGCCGACTAATCAGAAAACCAGTAGTTTTTTGGAAGCTTGGCACACCTTCCAATGAATGTGTTTTACGCAGTCTTTGCTTGTGCCTATTTCAAGAGGAAACAAACCACAAAGACAGAAGTTAGAACTACTTTATTTTGTCAAGTTTCATGGAGCTAGCATAAACCGTGTTTGATTTATACTTAAAAAAGACATCTATCTGTATAGGAGGAAATAGAGTGAAACCTAAAAACTCAAACTGTTACTGGTAACGAACGCTTCATCCTAGAAGAGTGAAAATTGGGCAGCTAAGTGGACTTAGTGAACTGATCATTACCACAGAGATCATCAAGGTCGGATGAAAAAAAATTTGCCGAGTATTCAGAAAACCAGTAGAATTTTGGAAGCTTGGAACACCTTTCTAATGAAGGTGTTTTACGCAGTCTTTGCTTGTGGCTATTTCAAGAGGAAACAAACCACAAAGACAGAACTTAGAACTACTTTATTTGGTCAAGTTTCAAGGAGCTAGCACAAACCGTGTTTGATTTAGACTTAAAAAGACATCTATCTGTATAGGAGGAAATAGAGTGAAACCTAAAAACTCAAACTGTTACTGGTAACGAACACTTCATCCTAGAAGAGTAAAAATTGGGCAGCTAAGTGGACTTAGTGAAGTGATCATTACCACAGAGATCATCAAGGTCGGATGAAAAAAAATTTGAAGAGCATTCAGAAAACCAGTAGTTTTTTGGAAGCTTGGCACACCTTTGCAATGAATGGGTTTTACACAGTCCTTGCTTGTGGCTATTTCAAGAGGAAACAAACCACAAAGACAGAACTTAGAACTACTTTATTTTGTCAAGTTTCAAGGAGCTAGCACAAACCGTGTTTGATTTAGACTTAAAAAGACATCTATCTGTATAGGAGGAAATAGAGTGAAACCTAAAAATTCAAACTGTTACTGGTAACGAACGCTTCATCCTAGAAGAGTGAAAATTGGGCAGCTAAGTGGACTTAGTGAACTGATCATTACCACAGAGATCATCAAGGTCGGATGAAAAAAAATTTGCCGAGTATTCAGAAAACCAGTAGTATTTTGGAAGCTTGGAACACCTTTCCAATGGAGGTGTTTTACGCAGTCTTTGCTTGTGGCTATTTCAAGAGGAAACAAACCACAAAGAGAGAACTGAGAACTACTTTATTTTGTCAAGTTTCAAAAAGCTAGCAAAAACCGTGTTTGATTTAGACTTAAAAAAGACATCTATCTGTATAGGAGGAAATAGAGTGAAACCTAAAAATTCAAACTGTTACTGGTAACGAACGCTTCATCCTAGAAGAGTGAAAATTTGGCACCTAAGTGGAATTAGTGAACTGATCATTACCACAGAGATCATCAAGGTCGGATGAAAAATAATTTGCCGACTATTCAGAAAACCAGTAGTTTTTTGGAAGCTTGGCACACCTTCCAATGAATGTGTTTTACGCAGTCTTTGCTTGTGCCTATTTCAAGAGGAAAGAAACCACAAAGACAGAACTTGGAACTACTTTATTTTGTCAAGTTTCAAGGAGCTAGCACAAACCGTGTTTGATTTAGACTTAAAAAAGACATCTATCTGTATAGGAGGAAATAGAGTGAAACCTAAAAATTCAAACTGTTACTGGTAACGAACGATTCATCCTAGAAGAGTGAAAATTGGGCACCTAAGTGGACTTAGTGAAGTGATCATTACCACAGAGATCATCAAGGTCGGATGAAAAAAAATTTGCCGGGTATTCAGAAAACCAGTAGTTTTTTGGAAGCTTGGCACACCTTTCCAATGAATGTGTTTTACGCAGTCTTTCCTTGTGCCTATTTCAAGAGGAAACAAACCACAAAGACAGAACTTAGAACTACTTTATTTTGTCAAGTTTCAAGGAGCTAGCACAAACCGTGTTTGATTTAGACTTAAAAAACACATCTATCTGTATAGGAGGAAATAGAGTGAAACCTAAAAATTCAAACTGTTACTGGTAACGAACGCTTCATCCTAGAAGAGTGAAAATTGGGCACCTAAGTGGACTTAGTGAAGTGATCATTACCACAGAGATCATCAAGGTCGGATGAAAAATAATTTGCCGACTATTCAGAAAACCAGTAGTTTTTTGGAAGCTTGGCACACCTTCCAATGAATGTGTTTTACGCAGTCTTTGCTTGTGCCTATTTCAAGAGGAAAGAAACCACAAAGACAGAACTTAGAACTACTTTATTTTGTCAAGTTTCAAGGAGCTAGCACAAACCGTGTTTGATTTAGACTTAAAAAAGACATCTATCTGTATAGGAGGAAATAGAGTGAAACCTAAAATTTCAAACTGTTACTGGTAACGAACGATTCATCCTAGAAGAGTGAAAATTGGGCAGCTAAGTGGACTTAGTGAACTGATCATTACCACCGAGATCATCAAGGTCGGATGAAAAAAAATTTGCCTAGTATTCAGAAAACCAGTAGTTTTTTGGAAGCTTGGAACACCTTTCCAATGAAGGTGTTTTACGCAGTCTTTGCTTGTGGCTATTTCAAGAGGAAACAAACCACAAAGACAGAACTTAGAACTACTTTATTTTGTCAAGTTTCAAGGAGCTAGCACAAACCGTGTTTGATTTAGACTTCCAAACACATCTATCTATATAGGAGGAAATAGAGTGAAACCTAAAAACTCAAACTGTTACTGGTAACGAACACTTCATCCTAGAAGAGTGAATATTGGGCAGCTAAGTGGACTTAGTGAAGTGATCATTACCACAGAGATCATCAAGGTCGGATGAAAAAAAAATTTGCCGAGTATTCAGAAAACCAGTAGTTTTTTGGAAGCTTGGCACACCTTTCCAATGAATGTGTTTTACGCAGTCTTTCCTTGTGCCTATTTCAAGAGGAAACAAACCACAAAGACAGAACTTAGAATTACTTTATTTTGTCAAGTTTCAAGGAGCTAGCACAAACCGTGTTTGATTTAGACTTAAAAAACATATCTATCTGTATAGGAGGAAATAGAGTGAAACCTAAAAATTCAAACTGTTACTGGTAACGAACGCTTCATCCTAGAAGAGTGAAAATTGGGCACCTAAGTGGACTTAGTGAACTGATCATTACCACAGAGATCATCAAGGTCGGATGAAAAAAAATTTGCCGAGTATTCAGAAAACCAGTAGTATTTTGGAGCTTGGAACACCTTTCCAATGAATGGGTTTTACGCAGTCTTTGCTTGTGGCTGTTTCAAGAGGAAACAAACCACAAAGACAGAACTTAGAACTACTTTATTTTGTCAAGTTTCAAGGAGCTAGCACAAACCGTGTTTGATTTAGACTTAAAAAACACATCTATCTGTATAGGAGGAAATAGAGTGAAACCTAAAAATTCAAACTGTTATTGGTAACGAACGCTTCATCCTAGAAGAGTGAAAATTGGGCAGCTAAGTGGACTTAGTGAAGTGATCATTACCACAGAGATCATCAAGGTCGGATGAAAAAAAATTTGCAGAGTATTCAGATAAAACCAGTAGTTTTTTGGAAGCTTGGAACACCTTTCAATGAATGTGTTTTACGCAGTCTTTGCTTGTGGCTATTTCAAGAGGAAACAAACCACAAAGACAGAACTTAGAACTACATTATTTTGTCAAGTTTCAAGGAGCTAGCACAACCCGTGTTTGATTTAGACTTCCAAACACATCTATCTATATTGGAGGAAATAGAGTGAAACCTAAAAACTCAAACTGTTACTGGTAACGATCACTTCATCCTAGAAGAGTGAATATTGGCCAACTAAGTGGACTTAGTGAAGTGATCATTACCACAGAGATCATCAAGGTCGGATGAAAAAAAATTTGCCGGGTATTCAGAAAACCAGTAGTTTTTTGGAAGCTTGGCACACCTTTCCAATGAATGTGTTTTAGGCAGTCTTTGCTTGTGCCTATTTCAAGAGGAAAGAAACCACAAAGACAGAACTTAGAACTACTTTATTTTGTCAAGTTTCAAGGAGCTAGCACAAACCGTGTTTGATTTAGACTTAAAAAACACATCTATCTGTATAGGAGGAAATAGAGTGAAACCTAAAAATTCAAACTGTTACTGGTAACGAACGCTTCATCCTAGAAGAGTGAAAATTGGGCAGCTAAGTGGACTTAGTGAAGTGATCATTACCACAGAGATCATCAAGGTCGGATGAAAAAAAATTTGCCGAGTATTCAGAAAACCAGTAGTTTTTTGGAAGCTTGGAACACCTTTCAATGAATGTGTTTTACGCAGTCTTTGCTTGTGGCTATTTCAAGAGGAAACAAACCACAAAGACAGAACTTAGAACTACATTATTTTGTCAAGTTTCAAGGAGCTAGCACAACCCATGTTTGATTTAGACTTCCAAACACATCTATCTATATAGGAGGAAATAGAGTGAAACCTAAAAACTCAAACTATTACTGGTAACGAGCACTTCATCCTAGAAGAGTGAATATTGGGCAGCTAAGTGGACTAAGTGAAGTGATCATTACCACAGAGATCATCAAGGTCGGATGAAAAAAAATTTGCCGAGTATTCAGAAAACCAGTAGTATTTGGGAAGCTTGGAACACCTTTCCAATGAAGGTGTTTTACGCAGTCTTTGCTTGTGGCGATTTCAAGACGAAACAAACCACAAGACAGAACTTAGAACTACTTTAGTTTGTCAAGGTTCAAGGAGCTATCACAAACCGTGTTTGATATAGACTTAAAAAACACATCTATCTGTATAGGAGGAAATAGAGTGAAACCTAAAAACTCAAACTGTTATTGGTAACGAACACTTCATCCTAGAAGAGTGAATATTGGGCAGCTAAGTGGACTTAGTGAAGTGATCATTACCACAGAGATCATCAAGGTCGGATGAAAAAAAATTTGCCGAGTATTCAGAAAACCAGTAGTTTTTTGGAAGCTTGGCATACCTTTCCAATGAATGTGTTTTACGCAGTCTTTCCTTGTGCCTATTTCAAGAGGAAACAAACCACAAAGACAGAACTTAGAATTACTTTATTTTGTCAAGTTTCAAGGAGCTAGCACAAACCGTGTTTGATTTAGACTTAAAAAACATATCTATCTGTATAGGAGGAAATAGAGTGAAACCTAAAAATTCAAACTGTTACTGGTAACGAACGCTTCATCCTAGAAGAGTGAAAATTGGGCACCTAAGTGGACTTAGTGAACTGATCATTACCACAGAGATCATCAAGGTCGGATGAAAAAAAATTTGCCGAGTATTCAGAAAACCAGTAGTATTTTGGAGCTTGGAACACCTTTCCAATGAATGGGTTTTACGCAGTCTTTGCTTGTGGCTGTTTCAAGAGGAAACAAACCACAAAGACAGAACTTAGAACTACTTTATTTTGTCAAGTTTCAAGGAGCTAGCACAACCCGTGTTTGATTTAGACTTCCAAACACATCTATCTATATTGGAGGAAATAGAGTGAAACCTAAAAACTCAAACTGTTACTGGTAACGAACACTTCATCCTAGAAGAGTGAATATTGGCCAACTAAGTGGACTTAGTGAAGTGATCATTACCACAGAGATCATCAAGGTCGGATGAAAAAAAATTTGCCGGGTATTCAGAAAACCAGTAGTTTTTTGGAAGCTTGGCACACCTTTCCAATGAATGTGTTTTACGCAGTCTTTCCTTGTGCCTATATCAAGAGGATACAAACCACAAAGACAGAACTTAGAACTACTTTATTTTGTCAAGTTTCAAGGAGCTAGCACAAACCGTGTTTGATTTAGACTTAAAAAACACATCTATCTGTATAGGAGGAAATAGAGTGAAACCTAAAAATTCAAACTGTTACTGGTAACGAACGCTTCATCCTAGAAGAGTGAAAATTGGGCAGCTAAGTGGACTTAGTGAAGTGATCATTACCACAGAGATCATCAAGGTCGGATGAAAAAAAATTTGCCGAGTATTCAGAAAACCAGTAGTTTTTTGGAAGCTTGGAACACCTTTCAATGAATGTGTTTTACGCAGTCTTTGCTTGTGACTATTTCAAGAGGAAACAAACCACAAAGACAGAACTTAGAACTACATTATTTTGTCAAGTTTCAAGGAGCTAGCACAACCCATGTTTGATTTAGACTTCCAAACACATCTATCTATATAGGAGGAAATAGAGTGAAACCTAAAAACTCAAACTGTTACTGATAACGAGCACTTCATCCTAGAAGAGTGAATATTGGGCAGCTAAGTGGACTAAGTGAAGTGATCATTACCACAGAGATCATCAAGGTCGGATGAAAAAAAATTTGCCGAGTATTCAGAAAACCAGTAGTATTTGGGAAGCTTGGAACACCTTTCCAATGAAGGTGTTTTACGCAGTCTTTGCTTGTGGCGATTTCAAGACGAAACAAACCACAAGACAGAACTTAGGACTACTTTAGTTTGTCAAGGTTCAAGGAGCTATCACAAACCGTGTTTGATATAGACTTAAAAAACACATCTATCTGTATAGGAGGAAATAGAGTGAAACCTAAAAATTCAAACTGTTACTGGTAACGAACGCTTCATCCTAGAAGAGTGAAAATTGGGCACCTAATTGGACTTAGTGAAGTGATCATTACCACAGAGATCATCAAGGTCGGATGAAAAAAAATTTGCCGAGTATTCAGAAAACCAGTAGTATTTTGGAAGCTTGGAACACCTTTCCAATGAAGGTGTTTTACGCAGTATTTGCTCTTGGCTATTTCAAGAGGAAACAAACCACAAAGACAGAACTTAGAACTACTTTATTTTGTCAAGTTTCAAGGAGCTAGCACAAACCGTGTTTGATTTAGACTTAAAAAACACATCTATCTGTATAGGAGGAAATAGAGTGAAACCTAAAAATTCAAACTGTTACTGGTAACGAACGCTGCATCCTAGAAGAGTGAAAATTTTGCACCTATGTGGACTTAGTGAAGTGATCATTACCACAGAGATCATCAAGGTCGGATGAAAAAAAATTTGCCGAGTATTCAGAAAACCAGTAGTTTTTTGGAAGCTTTTAATACCTTTCAATGAATGTGTTTTACGCAGTCTTTGCTTGTGGCTATTTCAAGAGGAAACAAACCACAAAGACAGAACTTAGAACTACTTTATTTTGTCAAGTTTCAAGGAGCTAGCACAACCCGTGTTTGATTTAGACTTCCAAACACATCTATCTATATAGGAGGAAATAGAGTGAAACCTAAAAACTCAAACTGTTACTGGTAACGAGCACTTCACCTTAGAAGAGTGAATATTGGGCAGCTAAGTGGACATAGTGAAGTGATCATTACCACAGAGATCATCAAGGTCGGATGAAAAAAAATTTGCCGAGTATTCAGAAAACCAGTAGTATTTTGGAAGCTTGGAACACCTTTCCAATGAAGGTGTTTTACGCAGTCTTTGCTTGTGGCGATTTCAAGACGAAACAAACCACAAAGACAGAACTTAGAACTACTTTATTTTGTCAAGTTTCAAGGAGCTAGCACAAACCGTGTTTGATTTAGACTTAGAAAAGACATCTATCTGTATAGGAGGAAATAGAGTGAAACCTAAAAATTCAAACTGTTACTGGTAACGAACGCTTCATCCTAGAAGAGTGAAAATTGGGCAGCTAAGTGGACTTAGTGAACTGATCATTACCACAGAGATCATCAAGGTTGGATGAAAAAAAATTTGCCGAGTATTCAGAAAAGCAGTATTTTTTTTAATCTTGGAACACGTTTCCAATGAAGGTGTTTTACGCAGTCTTTGCCTGTGGCTATTTCAAGAGGAAACAAACCACAAAGACAGAACTTAGAACTACTTTATTTTGCCACTTTCAAGGAGCTAGCACAAACCGTGTTTGATTTAGACTTCCAAACACATCTATCTATATAGGAGGAAATAGAGTGAAACCTAAAAACTCAAACTGTTACTGGTAACGAACACTTCATCCTAGAAGAGTGAATATTGGGCAGCTAAGTGGACTTAGTGAAGTGATCATTACCACAGAGATCATCAAGGTCGGATGAAAAATAATTTGCCGAGTATTCAGAAAACCAGTTGTTGTTTTGAAGCTTGGCACACCTTTGCAATGAATGTGTTTTACGCAGTCTTTCCTTGTGGCTATTTCAAGAGGAAACAAACCACAAGGACAGAACTTAGAACTACTTTATTTTGTCAAGTTTCAAGGAGCTAGCACAAAACGTGTTTGATTTAGACTTAGAAAAGACATCTATCTGTATAGGAGGAAATAGAGTGAAACCTAAAAATTCAAACTGTTACTGGTAACGAACGCTTCATCCTAGAAGAGTGAAAATTGGGCAGCTAAGTGGACTTAGTGAACTGATCATTACCACAGAGATCATCAAGGTCGGATGAAAAAAATTTGCCGAGTATTCAGAAAAGAAGTAGTATTTTGGAAGCTTAGAACACCTTTCCAATGAAGGTGTTTTACGCAGTCTTTGCTCTTGGCTATTTCAAGAGGAAACAAACCACAAAGACAGAACTTAGAACTACTTTATTTTGTCAAGTTTCAAGGAGCTAGCACAAACCGTGTTTGATTTAGACTTAAAAAAGACATCTATCTGTATAGGAGGAAATAGAGTGAAACCTAAAAATTCAAACTGTTACTGGTAACGAACGCTTCACCTAGAAGAGTGAAAATTGGGCACCTAAGTGGACTTAGTGAAGTGATCATTACCACAGAGATCATCAAGGTCCGATGAAAAAAAATTTGCCGAGTATTCAGAAAACCAGTAGTTTTTTGGAAGCTTGGCACACCTTCCAATGAATGTGTTTTACGCAGTCTTTGCTTGTGCCTATTTCAAGAGGAAACAAACCACAAAGACAGAACTTAGAACTACTTTATTTTGTCAAGTTTCAAGGAGCTAGCACAAACCGTGTTTGATTTAGACTTAAAAAAGACATCTATCTGTATAGGAGGAAATAGCGTGAAACCTAAAAATTCAAACTGTTACTGGTAACGAACGCTTCATCCTAGAAGAGTGAAAATTGGGCAGCCTAGTGGACTTAGTGAAGTGATCATTACCACAGAGATCATCAATGTCGGATGAAAAAAAATTTGCCGAGTATTCAGAAAACCAGTAGTTTTTTGGAAGATTGGAACACCTTTCAATGAATGTGTTTTACGCACTCTTTGCTTGTGGCTATTTCAAGAGGAAACAAACCACAAAGACAGAACTTAGAACTACATTATTTTGTCAAGTTTCAAGGAGCTAGCACAACCCGTGTTTGATTTAGACTTCCAAACACATCTATCTATATTGGAGGAAATAGAGTGAAACCTAAAAACTCAAACTGTTACTGGTAACGAACACTTCATCCTAGAAGAGTGAATATTGGCCAACTAAGTGGACTTAGTGAAGTGATCATTACCACAGAGATCATCAAGTTCGGATGAAAAAAAATTTGCCGGGTATTCAGAAAACCAGTAGTTTTTTGGAAGCTTGGCACACCTTTGCAATGAATGTGTTTTACGCAGTCTTTCCTTGTGGCTATTTCAAGAGGAAACAAACCACAAAGACAGAACTTAGAACTACTTTATTTTGTCAAGTTTCAAGGAGCTAGCACAAACCGTGTTTGATTTAGACTTAGAAAAGACATCTATCTGTATAGGAGGAAATAGAGTGAAACCTAAAAATTCAAACTGTTACTGGTAACGAACGCTTCATCCTAGAAGAGTGAAAATTGGGCAGCTATGTGGACTTAGTGAACTGATCATTACCACATAGATCATCAAGGTCGGATGAAAAAAATTTGCCGAGTATTCAGAAAACCAGTAGTATTTTGGTAGCTTGGAACACCTTTCCAATGAAGGTGTTTTACGCAGAATTTGCTCTTGGCTATTTCAAGAGGAAACAAACCACAAAGACAGAACTTAGAACTACTTTATTTTGTCAAGTTTCAAGGAGCTAGCACAAACCGTGTTTGATTTAGACTTAAAAAAGACATCTATCTGTATAGGAGGAAATAGAGTGAAACCTAAAAATTCAAACTGTTACTGGTAACGAACGCTTCATCCTAGAAGAGTGAAAATTTTGCACCTATGTGGACTTAGTGAAGTGATCATTACCACCGAGATCATCAAGGTCGGATGAAAAAAAATTTGCCGAGTATTCAGAAAACCAGTAGTTTTTTGGAAGCTTGGAACACCTTTCAATGAATGTGTTTTACGCAGTCTTTGCTTGTGGCTATTTCAAGAGGAAACAAACCACAAAGACAGAACTTAGAACTACTTTATTTTGTCAAGTTTCAAGGAGCTAGCAGAAACCGTGTTTGATTTAGACTTCCAAACACATCTATCTATATAGGAGGAAATAGAGTGAAACCTAAAATCTCAAACTGTTACTGGTAACGAGCACTTCACCTTAGAAGAGTGAATATTGGGCAGCTAAGTGGACATAGTGAAGTGATCATTACCACAGAGATCATCAAGGTCGGATGAAAAAAAATTTGCCGAGTATTCAGAAAACCAGTAGTATTTTGGAAGCTTGGAACACCTTTCCAATGAAGGTGTTTTACGCAGTCTTTGCTTGTGGCGATTTCAAGACGAAACAAACCACAAAGACAGAACTTAGAACTACTTTATTTTGTCAAGTTTCAAGGAGCTAGCACAAACCGTGTTTGATTTAGACTTAGAAAAGACATCTATCTATATAGGAGGAAATAGAGTGAAACCTAAAAACTCAAACTGTTACTGGTAACGAGCACTTCATCCTAGAAGAGTGAATATTGGGCAGCTAAGTGGACTAAGTGAAGTGATCATTACCACAGAGATCATCAAGGTCGGATGAAAAAAAATTTGCCGAGTATTCAGAAAACCAGTAGTATTTTGGAAGCTTGAAACATCTTTCCAATGAAGGTGTTTTACACAGTCTTTGCTTGTGGCGATTTCAAGACGAAACAAACCACAAAGACAGAACTTAGAACTACTTTAGTTTGTCAAGGTTCAAGGAGCTATCACAACCGTGTTTGATATAGACTTAAAAAACACATCTATCTGTATAGGAGGAAATAGAGTGAAACCTAAAATTCAAACTGTTACTGGTAACGAACGCTTCATCCTAGAAGAGTGAAAATTGGGCAGCTAAGTGGACTTAGTGAACTGATCATTACCACAGAGATCATCAAGGTCGGATGAAAAAAAATTTGCCGAGTATTCAGAAAACCAGTAGTATTTTGGAAGCTTGGAACACCTTTCCAATGAAGGTGTTTTACGCAGTCTTTGCTTGTGGCTATTTCAAGAGGAAACAAACCACAAAGACAGAACTTAGAACTACTTTATTTTGTCAAGTTTCAAGGAGCTCGCACACACCGTGTTTGATTTAGACTTAAAAAACACATCTATCTATATAGGAGGAAATAGAGTGAAACCTAAAAATTCAAACTGTTACTGGTAACGAACGCTTCATCTCAGAAGAGTGAAAATTGGGCAGCTAAGTGGACTTATTGAACTGATGATTACCACAGAGATCATCAAGTTCGGATGAAAAAAATTTGCCGAGTATTCAGAAAACCAGTAGTATTTTGGAAGCTTGGAACACCTTTCCAATGAAGGTGTTTTATGCAGTCTTTGCTTGTGGCTATTTCAAGAGGAAACAAACCACAAAGACAGAACTTAGAACTACTTTATTTTGTCAAGTTTCAAGGAGCTAGCACAATCCGTGTTTGATTTAGACTTAAAAAAGACATCTATCTGTATAGGAGGAAATAGAGTGAAACCTAAAAATTCAAACTGTTACTGGTAACGAACGCTTCATCCTAGAAGAGTGAAAATTGGGCAGCTAAGTGGACTTAGGAAGTGATCATTACCACAGAGATCATCAAGGTCGGATGAAAAAAAATTTGCCGAGTATTCAGAAAACCAGTAGTTTTTTGGAAGCTTGGCACACCTTCCAATGAATGTGTTATACGCAGTCTTTGCTTGTGCCTATTTCAAGAAAAAACAATCCACAAAGACAGAACTTAGAACTACTTTATTTTGTCAAGTTTCAAGGAGCTAGCACAAACTGTGTTTGATTTAGACTTCCAAACACATCTATCTATATAGGAGGAAATAGAGTGAAACCTAAAAACTCAAACTGTTACTGGTAATGAACACTTCATCCTAGAAGAGTGAATATTGGGCAGCTAAGTGGACTTAGTGAAGTGATCATTACCACAGAGATCATCAAGGTCGGATGAAAAAAAATTTGCCGAGTATTCAGAAAACCAGTAGTTGTTTGGAAGCTTGGCACACCTTTGCAATGCATGTGTTTTACGCAGTCTTTCCTTGTGGCTATTTCAAGAGGAAACAAACCACAAAGACAGAACTTAGAACTTCTTTATTTTGTCAAGTTTCAAGGAGCTAGCACAAACCGTGTTTGATTTAGACTTAGAAAAGACATCTATCTGTATAGGAGGAAATAGAGTGAAACCTAAAAATTCAAACTGTTACTGGTAACGAACGCTTCATCCTGGAAGAGTGAAAATTGGGCAGCTAAGTGGACTTAGTGAACTGATCATTACCACAGAGATCATCAAGGTCGGATGACAAAAATTTGCCGAGTATTCAGAAAACCAGTAGTTTTTTGGAAGCTTAGCACACCTTGAAATGAATGTGTTTTACGCAGACTTTGCTTGAGCCTATTTCAAGAGGAAAAAAACCACAAAGACAGAACTTAGAACTACTTTATTTTGTCAAGTTTCAAGGAGCTAACACAAACCGTGTTTGATTTAGACTTAAAAAACACATCTATCTCTATAGGAGGAAATAGAGTGAAACCTAAAAATTCAAACTGTTACTGGTAACGAACGCTTCATCCTAGAAGAGTGAAAATTGGGCAGCTAAGTGGACTTAGTGAAGTGATCATTACCACAGAGATCATCAAGGTCGGATGAAAAAAAATTTGCCGAGTATTCAGAAAACCAGTATTTTTTTGGAAGCTTGGAACACCTTTCAATGAATGTGTTTTACGCAGACTTTGCTTGTGGCTATTTCAAGAGGAAACAAACCACAAAGACAGAACTTAGAACTACATTATTTTGTCAAGTTTCAAGGAGCTAGCACAACCCGTGTTTGATTTAGACTTCCAAACACATCTATCTATATAGGAGGAAATAGAGTGAAACCTAAAAACTCAAACTGTTACTGGTAACGAGCACTTCATCCTAGAAGAGTGAATATAGGGTAGCTAAGTGGACTAAGTGAAGTGATCATTACCACAGAGATCATCAAGGTCGGATGAAAAAAAATTTGCCGAGTATTCAGAAAACCAGTAGTATTTTGGAAGCTTGGAACACCTTTCCAATGAAGGTGTTTTACGCAGTCTTTGCTTGTGGTGATTTCAAGACGAAACAAACCACAAAGACAGAACTTAGAACTACTTTAGTTTGTCAAGGTTCAAGGAGCTATCACAAACCGTGTTTGATATAGACTTAAAAAACACATCTATCTGTATAGGAGGAAATAGAGTGAAACCTAAAAATTCAAACTGTTACTGGTAACGAACGCTTCATCCTAGAAGAGTGAAAATTGGGCAGCTAAGTGGACTTATTGAACTGATGATTACCACAGAGATCATCAAGTTCAGATGAAAAAAAATTTGCCGAGTATTCAGAAAACCAGTAGTATTTTGGAAGCTTGGAACACCTTTCCAATGAAGGTGTTTTACGCAGTCTTTGCTTGTGGCTATTTCAAGAGGAAACAAACCACAAAGACAGAACATAGAACTACTTTATTTTGTCAAGTTTCAAGGAGCTAGCAAAAACCGTGTTTGATTTAGACTTAAAAAACACATCTATCTGTATAGGAGGAAATAGAGTGAAACGTAAAAATTCAAACTGTACTGGTAACGAACGCTTCATCCTAGAAGAGTGAAAATAGGGCACCTAAGTGGACTTAGTGAAGTGATCATTACCACAGAGATCATCAAGGTCGGATGAAAAAAAATTTGCCGAGTATTCAGAAAACCAGTAGTTTTCTTGAAGCTTAGCACACGTTCCAATGAATGTGTTTTACGCAGTCTTTGCTTGTGCCTATTTCAAGAGGAAACAAACCACAAAGACAGAACTTAGAACTACTTTATTTTGTCAAGTTTCAAGGAGCTAGCACAATCCGTGTTTGATTTAGACTTAAAAAAGACATCTATCTGTATAGGAGGAAATAGAGTGAAACCTAAAAATTCAAACTGTTACTGGTAATGAACGCTTCATCCTAGAAGAGTGAAAATTGGGCAGCTAAGTGGACTTAGGAAGTGATCATTACCACAGAGATCATCAAGTTCGGATGAAAAAAAATTTGCCGAGTATTCAGAAAACCAGTAGTTTTTTGGAAGCTTGGCACACCTTCCAATGAATGTGTTTTACGCAGTCTTTGCTTGTGCCTATTTCAAGAAAAAACAATCCACAAAGACAGAACTTAGAACTACTTTATTTTGTCAAGTTTCAAGGAGCTAGCACAAACCGTGTTTGATTTAGACTTCCAAACACATCTATCTATATAGGAGGAAATAGAGTGAAACCTAAAAACTCAAACTGTTACTGGTAACGAACACTTCATCCTAGAAGAGTGAATATTGGGCAGCTAAGTGGACTTAGTGAAGTGATCATTACCACAGAGTTCATCAAGGTCGGATGAAAAAAAATTTGCAGAGTATTCAGAAAACCAGTAGTTGTTTGGAAGCTTGGCACACCTTTGCAATGAATGTGTTTTACGCAGTCTTTCCTTGTGGCTATTTCAAGAGGAAACAAACCACAAAGACAGAACTTAGAACTACTTTATTTTGTCAAATTTCAAGGAGCTAGCACAAACCGTGTTTGATTTAGACTTAGAAAAGACATCTATCTGTATAGGAGGAAATAGAGTGAAACCTAAAAATTCAAACTGTTACTGGTAACGAACGCTTCATCCTAGAAGAGTGAAAATTGGGCAGCTAAGTGGACTTAGTGAACTGATCATTACCACAGAGATCATCAAGGTCGGATGAAAAAAAATTTGCCGAGTATTCAGAAAACCAGTAGTATTTTGGAAGCTTGGAACACCTTTCCAATGAAGGTGTTTTACGCAGTCTTTGCTTGTGGCGATTTGAAGACGAAACAAACCACAAAGACAGAACTTAGAACTACTTTATTTTGTCAAGTTTCAAGGAGCTCGCACACACCGTGTTTGATTTAGACTTAAAAAACACATCTATCTGTATAGGAGGAAATAGAGTGAAACCTAAAAATTCAAACTGTTACTGGTAACGAACGCTTCATTCTAGAAGAGTGAAAATTGGGCAGCTAAGTGGACTTATTGAACTGATGATTACCACAGAGATCATCAAGTTCGGATGAAAAAAAATTTGCTGAATATTCAGAAAACCAAGAGTATTTTGGAAGCTTGGAACACCTTTCCAATGAAGGTGTTTTACGCAGTCTTTGCTTGTGGCTATTTCAAGAGGAAACAAACCACAAAGACAGAACATAGAACTACTTTATTTTGTCAAGTTTCAAAGAGCTAGCAAAAACCGTGTTTGATTTAGACTTAAAAAACACATCTATCTGTATAGGAGGAAATAGAGTAAAACCTAAAAGTTCAAACTGTACTGGTAACGTACGCTTCATCCTAGAAGAGTGAAAATAGGGCACCTAAGTGGACTTAGTGAAGTGATCATTACCACAGAGATCATCAAGGTCGGATGAAAAAAAATTTGCCGAGTATTCAGAAAACCAGTAGTTTTCTGGAAGCTTAGCACACCTTCCAATGAATGTGTTTTACGCAGTCTTTGCTTGTGCCTATTTCAAGAGGAAACAAACCACAAAGACAGAACTTAGAACTAATTTATTTTGTCAAGTTTCAAGGAGCTAGCACAATCCGTGTTTGATTTAGACTTAAAAAAGACATCTATCTGTATAGGAGGAAATAGAGTGAATCCTAAAAATTCAAACTGTTACTGGTAACGAACGCGTCATCCTAGAAGAGTGAAAATTGGGCAGCTAAGTGGACTTAGGAAGTGATCATTACCACAGAGATCATCAAGGTCGGATGAAAAAAAATTTGCCGAGTATTCAGAAAACCAGTAGTTTTTGGAAGCTTAGCACACCTTGAAATGAATGTGTTTTATGCAGACTTTGCTTGAGCCTATTTCAAGAGGAAACAAACCACAAAGACAGAACTTAGAACTACTTTATTTTGTCAAGTTTCAAGGAGCTAGCACAAACCGTGTTTGATTTAGACTTAAAAAACACATCTATCTGTATAGGAGGAAATAGAGTGAAACCTAAAATTTCAACCTGTTACTGATAACGAACGCTTCATCCTAGAAGAGTGAAAATTGGGCAGCTAAGTGGACTTAGTGAACTGATCATTACCACAGAGATCATCAAGGTCGGATGAAAAAAAATTTGCCGAGTATTCAGAAAACCAGTAGTATTTTATAAGCTTGGAACACCTTTCCAATGAAGGTGTTTTACGCAGTCTTTGCTTGTGGCTGTTTCAAGAGGAAACAAACCACAAAGACAGAACTTAGAACTACTTTATTTTGTCAAGTTTCATGGAGCTAGCACAAACCGTGTTTGATTTAGACTTAAAAAACACATCTATCTGTATAGGAGGAAATAGAGTGAAACCTAAAAATTCAAACTGTTACTGGTAACGAACGCTTCATCCTAGAAGAGTGAAAATTGAACAGCTAAGTGGACTTAGTGAAGTGATCATTAACACAGAGATCATCAAGTCGGATGAAAAAAAATTTGCCGAGTATTCAGAAAACCAGTAATTTTTTGGAAGCTTGGCACACCTTCCAATGAATGTGTTTCATGCAGTCTTTGCTTGTGCCTAATTCAAGAGGAAACAAACAACAAAGACAGAACTTAGAACTACTTTATTTTGTCAAGTTTCAAGGAGCTAGCACAAACCGTGTTTGATTTAGACTTCCAAACACATCTATCTATATAGGAGGAAATAGAGTGAAACCTAAAAACTCAAACTGTTACTGGTAACGATCACTTCATCCTAGAAGAGTGAATATTGGGCAGCTAAGTGGACTTAGTGAAGTGATCATTACCACAGAGATCATCAAGGTCGGATGAAAAAAAATTTGCCGAGTATTCAGAAAACCAGTAGTTTTTTGGAAGCTTGGCACACCTTTGCAATGAATGTGTTTTACACAGTCTTTCCTTGTGGCTATCTCAAGAGGAAACAAACCACAAAGACAGAACTTAGAACTACTTTATTTTGTCAAGTTTCAAGGAGCTAGCACAAACCGTGTTTGATTTAGACTTAAAAAAGAAATCCATCTGTATAGGAGGAAATAGAGTGAAACCTAAAAACTCAAACTGTTACTGGTAACGAACGCTTCATCCTAGAAGAGTGAAAATTGGGCAGCTAAGTGGACTTAGTGAACTGATCATTACCAGAGAGATCATCAAAGTCGGATGAAAAAAAATTTGCCGAGTATTCAGAAAACCAGTAGTATTTTGGAAGCTTGGAACACCATTCCAATGAAGGTGTTTTACGCAGTCTTTGCTTGTGGCTATTTCAAGAGGAAACAAACCACAAAGACAGATTAGAACTATTTTATTTTGTCAAGTTTCATGGAGCTAGCAGAAACCGTGTTTGATTTAGACTTAAAAAACACATCTATCTGTATAGGAGGAAATAGAGTGAAACCTAAAAATTCAAACTGTTACTGGTAATGAACGCTTCATCCTAGAAGAGTGAAAATTGGGAAGCTAAGTGGACTTAGTGAAGTGATCATTAACACAGAGATCATCAAGGTCGGATGAAAAAAAATTTGCCGAGTATTCAGAAAACCAGTAGTTTTTTGGAAGCTTGGCACACCTTCCAATGAATGTGTTTTACGCAGTCTTTGCTTGTGGCTACTTCAAGAGGAAACAAACCACAAAGACAGAACTTAGAACTTCTTTATTTTGTCAAGTATCAAGGCGCTAGCACAAACCGTGTTTGATTTAGACTTAAAAAACACATCTATCTGTATAGGAGGAAATAGAGTGAAACCTAAAAATTCAAACTGTTACTGGTAACGAATGCTTCATCCTAGAAGAGTGAAAATTGGGCAGCTAAGTGCACTTAGTGAAGTGATCATTACCACAGAGATCATCAAGGTCGGATGAAAAAAAATTTGCCGAGTATTCAGAAAACCAGTAGTATTTTGGAAGATTGGAACACCTTTCCAATGAATGTGTTTTACGCAGTCTTTGCTTGTGCCTATTTCAACAGGAAACAAACCACAAAGACAGAACTTAGAACTACTTTATTTTGTCAAGTTTCAAGGAGCTAGCACAAACCCTGTTTGATTTAGACTTAAAAAAGACATCTATTTGTATAGGAGGAAATAGAGTGAAACCTAAAAATTCAAACTGTTACTGGGTAACGAACGCTTCATCCTAGAAGAGTGAAAATTGGGCAGCTAAGTGGACTTAGTGAACTGATCATTACCACAGAGATCATCAAGGTCGGATGAAAAAAAATTTGCCGAGTATTCAGAAAACCAGTAGTATTTTGGAATCTTGGAACACCTTTCCAATGAAGGTGTTTTACTCAGTCTTTGCTTGTGGCTATTTCAAGAGGAAACAAACCACAAAGACAGAACTTAGAACTACTTTATTTTGTCAAGTTTCAAGGAGCTAGCACAAACCATGTTTGATTTAGACTTCCAAACACATCTATCTATATAGGAGGAAATAGAGTGAAACCTAAAAACTCAAACTGTTACTGGTAACGAACACTTCATCCTAGAAGAGTGAATATTTTACAGCTAAGTGGACTTAGTGAAGTGATCATTATCACAGAGATCATCAAGGTCGGATGAAAAAAAATTTGCCGAGTATTCAGAAAACTAGTAGTTTTTTGGAAGCTTGGCACACCTTTCCAATGAATGTGTTTTACGCAATCTTTCCTTGTGCCTATTTCAAGAGGAAACAAACCACAAAGACAGAACTTAGAACTACTTTATTTTGTCAAGTTTCAATGAGCTAGCACAAACCGTGTTTGATTTAGACTTAAAAAAGACATCTATCTGTATAGGAGCAAATAGAGTGAAACCTAAAATTTCAACCTGTTACTGATAACGAACGCTTCATCCTAGAAGAGTGAAAATTGGGCAGCTAAGTGGACTTAGTGAACTGATCATTACCACAGAGATCATCAAGTTCGGATGAAAAAAAATTTGCCGAGTATTCAGAAAACCAGTAGTATTTTGGAAGCTTGGAACACCTTTCCAATGAAGGTGTTTTACCCAGTCCTGCTTGTGGCTGTTTCAAGAGGAAACAAACCACAAAGACAGAACTTAGAACTACTTTATTTTGTCAAGTTTCATGGAGCTAGCACAAACCGTGTTTGATTTAGACTTAAAAAACACATCTATCTGTATAGGAGGAAATAGAGTGTAACCTAAAAATTCAAACTGTTACTGGTAACGAACAGCTTCATCCTAGAAGAGTGAAAATTGAACAGCTAAGTGGACTTAGTGAAGTGATCATTAACACAGAGATCATCAAGTCGGATGAAAAAAAATTTGCCGAGTATTCAGAAAACCAGTAATTTTTTGGAAGCTTGGCACACCTTCCAATGAATGTGTTTCATGCAGTCTTTGCTGTGCCTATTTCAAGAGGAAACAACAACAAAGACAGAACTTAGAACTACTTTATTTTGTCAAGTTTCAAGGAGCTAGCACAAACCGTGTTTGATTTAGACTTCCAAACACATCTATCTATATAGGAGGAAATAGAGTGAAACCTAAAAACTCAAACTGTTACTGGTAACGATCACTTCATCCTAGAAGAGTGAATATTGGGCAGCTAAGTGGACTTAGTGAAGTGATCATTACCACAGAGATCATCAAGGTCGGATGAAAAAAATTTGCCGAGTATTCAGAAAACCAGTAGTTTTTTGGAAGCTTGGCACACCTTTGCAATGAATGTGTTTTACGCAGTCTTTCCTTGTGGCTATTTCAAGAGGAAACAAACCACAAAGACAGAACTTAGAACTACTTTATTTTGTCAAGTTTCAAGGAGCTAGCAGAAACCGTGTTTGATTTAGACTTAAAAAAGAAATCTATCTGTATAGGAGGAAATAGAGTGAAACCTAATAATTCAAACTGTTACTGGTAACGAACGCTTCATCCTAGAAGAGTGAAAATTGGGCACCTAAGTGGACTTAGTGAAGTGATCATTACCACAGAGATCATCAAGGTCGGATGAAAAAAAATTTGCCGAGTATTCAGAAAACCAGTAGCTTTTTGGAAGCTTGGCACACCCTTCCAATGAATGTGTTTTTTACGCAGTCTTTGCTTGTGCCTATTTCAACAGGAAACAAACCACCAAGACAGAACTTAGAACTACTTTATGTTGTCAAGTTTCAAGGAGCTAGCACAAACCCTGTTTGATTTAGACTTAAAAAAGACATCTATTTGTATAGGAGGAAATAGAGTGAAACCTAAAAATTCAAACTGTTACTGGTAACGAACGCTTCATCCTAGAAGAGTGAAAATTGGGCAGCTAAGTGGACTTAGTGAACTGATCATTACCACAGAGATCATCAAGGTCGGATGAAAAAAAATTTGCCGAGTATTCAGAAAACCAGTAGTATTTTGGAAGCTTGGAACACCTTTAAAATGAAGGTGTTTTACCCAGTCTTTGCTTTTGGCTATTTCAAGAGGAAACAAACCAAAAAGACAGAACTTAGAACTACTTTATTTTGTCAATTTTCAAGGAGCTAGCACAAACCGTGTTTGATTTAGACTTAAAAAACACATCTATCTGTATAGGAGGAAATAGAGTGAAACCTAAAAATTCAAACTGTTACTGGTAACGAAAGCTTCATCCTACAAGAGTGAAAATTGGGCAGCTATGTGGAGTTAGTGAACTGATCATTACCACAGAGATCATCAAGGTCGGATGAAAAAAAATTTGCCGAGTATTCAGAAAACCAGTAGTATTTTGGAAGCTTGGAACACCTTTCCAATGAAGGTGTTTTACGCAGTCTTTGCTTGTGGCTATTTCAAGAGGAAACAAACCACAAAGACAGAACTTAGAACTACTTTATTTTGTCAAGTTTCAAGGAGCTAGCACAAACCGTGTTTGATTTAGACTTCCAAACATATCTATCTATATAGGAGGAAATAGAGTGAAACCTAAAAACTCAAACTGTTACTGGTAACGAACACTTCATCCTAGAAGAGTGAATATTCGGCAGCTAAGTGGACTTAGTGAAGTGATCATTATCACAGAGATCATCAAGGTCGGATGAAAAAAAATTTGCCGAGTATTCAGAAAACCAGTGGTTTTTTGGAAGCTTGGCACACCTTTCCAATGTTTGTGTTTTACGCAGTCTTTGATTGTGCCTATTTCAAGAGGAAACAAACCACAAAGACAGAACTTAGAACTACTTTATTTTGTCAAGTTTCAAGGAGCTAGCACAACCCGTGTTTGATTTAGACTTCCAAACACATCTATCTATATAGGAGGAAATAGAGTGAAACCTAAAAACTCAAACTGTTACTGGTAACGAACGCTTCATCCTAGAAGAGTGAAAATTGGGCAGCTAAGTGGACTTAGTGAACTGATCATTACCACAGAGATCATCAAAGTCGGATAAAAAAAAATTTGCCGAGTATTCAGAAAACCAGTAGTATTTTGGAAGCTTGGAACACCATTCCAATGAAGGTGTTTTACGCAGTCTTTGCTTGTGGCTATTTCAAGAGGAAACAAACCACAAAGACAGAACTTAGACCTATTTTATTTTGTCAAGTTTCATGGAGCTAGCACAAACCGTGTTTGATTTAGACTTAAAAAACACATCTATCTGTATAGGAGGAAATAGAGTGAAACCTAAAAATTCAAACTGTTACTGGTAATGAACGCTTCATCCTAGAAGAGTGAAAATTGGGAAGCTAAGTGGACTTAGTGAAGTGATCATTAACACAGAGATCATCAAGGTCGGATGAAAAAAAATTTGCCGAGTATTCAGAAAACCAGTAGTTTTTTGGAAGCTTGGCACACCTTCCAATGAATGTGTTTTACGCAGTCTTTGCTTGTGCTTATTTCAAGAGGAAACAAACAACAAAGACAGAACTTAGAACTACTTTATTTTGTCAAGTTTCAAGGAGCTAGCACAAACCGTGTTTGATTTAGACTTCCAAACACATCTATCTATATAGGAGGAAATAGAGTGAAACCTAAAAACTCAAACTGTTATTGGTAACGAACACTTCATCCTAGAAGAGTGAATATTGGGCAGCTAAGTGGACTTAGTGAAGTGATCATTACCACAGAGATCATCAAGGTCGGATGAAAAAAAATTTGCCGAGTATTCAGAAAACCAGTAGTTTTTTGGAAGCTTGGCACACCTTTGCAATGAATGTGTTTTAACCAGTCTTTCCTTGTGCCTATTTCAAGAGGAAACAAACCACAAAGACAGAACTTAGAACTACTTTATTTTGTCAAGTTTCAAGGAGCTAGCACAAACCGTGTTTGATTTAGACTTAAAAAAGACATCTA
The DNA here is from genome assembly GCF_048772815.1 of Callospermophilus lateralis. Lineage (NCBI taxonomy): Eukaryota > Metazoa > Chordata > Mammalia > Rodentia > Sciuridae > Callospermophilus > Callospermophilus lateralis. The sequence continues at coordinate 30,470 of NW_027510770.1, forward strand.
TCTGTATAGGAGGAAATAGAGTGAAACCTAAAAATTCAAACTGTTACTGGTAACGAACGCTTCATCCTAGAAGAGTGAAAATTGGGCAGCTAAGTGGACTTATTGAACTGATCATTACCACAGAGATCATCAAGGTCGGATGAAAAAAAATTTGTCGAGTATTCAGAAAACCAGTAGTATTTTGGAAGCTTGGAACACCTTTCCAATGAAGGTGTTTTACGCAGTCTTTGCTTGTGGCTATTTCAAGAGGAAACAAACCAAAAAGACAGAACTTAGAACTACTTTATTTTGTCAAGTTTCAAGGAGCTAGCACAAACCGTGTTTGATTTAGACTTAGAAAAGACATCTATCTGTATAGGAGGAAATAGAGTGAAACCTAAAAATTCAAACTGTTACTGGTAACGAACGCTTCATCCTAGAAGAGTGAAAATTGGGCAGCTAAGTGGACTTAGTGAACTGATCATTACCACAGAGATCATCAAGGTCGGATGAAAAAAAAATTGCCGAGTATTCAGAAAACCA
>NW_027510771.1:0-30987 GCF_048772815.1 Callospermophilus lateralis
AACTGATCATTACCACAGAGATCATCAAGGTCGGATGAAAAAAAATTTGCCGAGTATTCAGAAAACCAGTAGTATTTTGGAAGCTTGGCACACCTTTCCAATGAATGTGTTTTACGCAGTGTTTGCTTGTGGCTATTTCAAGAGGAAACAAACCACAAAGACAGAACTTAGAACTACTTTATTTTGTCAAGTTTCAAGGAGCTAGCACAAACCGTGTTTGATTTAGACTTAAAAAACACATCTATCTGTATAGGAGGAAATAGAGTGAAACCTAAAAATTCAAACTGTTACTGGTAACGAACGCTTCATCCTAGAAGAGTGAAAGTTGGGCAGCTAAGTGGACTTAGTGAACTGATCATTACCACAGAGATCATCAAGGTCGGATGAAAAAAAATTTGCCGAGTATTCAGAAAACCAGTAGTATTTTGGAAGCTTGGAACACCTTTCCAATGAATGTGTTTTACGCAGTCTTTGCTTGTGGCTATTTCAAGAGGAAACAAACCACAAAGACAGAACTTAGAACTACTTTATTTTGTCAAGTTTCAAGGAGCTAGCACAAACCGTGTTTGATTTAGACTTAAAAAACACATCTATCTGTATAGGAGGAAATAGAGTGAAACCTAAAAATTCAAACTGTTACTGGTAACGAACGCTTCATCCTAGAAGAGTGAAAATTGGGCAGCTAAGTGGACTTAGTGAACTGATCATTACCACAGAGATCATCAAGGTCGGATGAAAAAAAATTTGCCGAGTATTCAGAAAACCAGTAGTATTTTGGAAGCTTGGAACACCTTTCCAATAAAGGTGTTTTACGCAGTGTTTGCTTGTGGCTATTTCAAGAGGAAACAAACCACAAAGACAGACCTTAGAACTACTTTATTTTGTCAAGTTTCAAGGAGCTAGCACAAACCGTGTTTGATTTAGACTTAAAAAACACATCTATCTGTATAAGAGGAAATAGAGTGAAACCTAAAAATTCAAACTGTTACTGGTAATGAACGCTTCATCCTAGAAGAGTGAAAATTGGGCAGCTAAGTGGACTTAGTGAACTGATCATTACCACAGAGATCATCAAGGTCGGATGAAAAAAAATTTGCCGAGTATTCCGAAAACCATTATTTTTTTGGAAGCTTGGCACACCTTTCCAATGAATCTGTTTTACGCAGTCTTTGCTTGTGCCTATTTCAAGAGGAAACAAACCACAAAGAAAGAAATTAGAACTACTTTATTTTGTCAAGTTTCAAGGAGCTAGCACAAACCGTGTTTGATTTAGACTTAAAAAACACATCTATCTGTATAGGAGGAAATAGAGTGAAACCTAAAAATTCAAACTGTTACTGGTAACGAACGCTTCATCCTAGAAGAGTGAAAATTGGGCAGCTAAGTGGACTTAGTGAACTGATCATTACCACAGAGATCATCAAGGTCGGATGAAAAAAAATTTGCCGAGTATTCAGAAAACCAGTAGTATTTTGGAAGCTTGGCACACCTTTCCAATGAATGTGTTTTACGCAGTCTTTGCTTGTGGCTATTTCAAGAGGAAACAAACCACAAAGACAGAACTTAGAACTACTTTATTTTGTCAAGTTTCAAGGAGCTAGCACAAACCGTGTTTGATTTAGACTTAAAAAACACATCTATCTGTATAGGAGGAAATAGAGTGAAACCTAAAAATTCAAACTGTTACTGGTAACGAACGCTTCATCCTAGAAGAGTGAAAATTGGGCAGCTAAGTGGACTTAGTGAACTGATCATTACCACAGAGATCATCAAGGTCGGATGAATAAAAATTTGCCGAGTATTCCGAAAACCATTATTTTTTTGGAAGCTTGGCACACCTTTCCAATGAATGTGTTTTACGCAGTCTTTGCTTGTGCCTATTTCAAGAGGAAACAAACCACAAAGACAGAACTTAGAACTACTTTATTTTGTCAAGTTTCAAGGAGCTAGCACAAACCGTGTTTGATTTAGACTTAAAAAACACATCTATCTGTATAGGAGGAAATAGAGTGAAACCTAAAAATTCAAACTGTTACTGGTAACGCACGCTTCATCCTAGAAGAGTGAAAGTTGGGCAGCTAAATGGACTTAGTGAACTGATCATTACCACAGAGATCATCAAGGTCGGATGAAAAAAAATTTGCCGAGTATTCAGAAAACCAGTAGTATTTTGGAAGCTTGGCACACCTTTCCAATGAATGTGTTTTACGCAGTGTTTGCTTGTGGCTATTTCAAGAGGAAACAAACCACAAAGACAGAACTTAGAACTACTTTATTTTGTCAAGTTTCAAGGAGCTAGCACAAACCGTGTTTGATTTAGACTTAAAAAACACATCTATCTGTATAGGAGGAAATAGAGTGAAACCTAAAAATTCAAACTGTCACTGGTAACGAACGCTTCATCCTAGAAGAGTGAAAGTTGGGCAGCTAAGTGGACTTAGTGAACTGATCATTACCACAGAGATCATCAAGGTCGGATGAAAAAAAATTTGCCGAGTATTCAGAAAACCAGTAGTATTTTGGAAGCTTGGCACACCTTTTCAATGAATGTGTTTTACGCAGTCTTTGCTTGTGGCTATTTCAAGAGGAAACAAACCACAAAGAGAGAACTTAGAACTACTTTATTTTGTCAAGTTTCAAGGAGCTAGCACAAACCGTGTTTGATTTAGACTTAAAAAACACATCTATCTGTATAGGAGGAAATAGAGTGAAACCTAAAAAATCAAACTGTTACTGGTAACGAACGCTTCATCCTAGAAGAATGAAAATTGGGCAGCTAAGTGGACTTAGTGAACTGATCATTACCACAGAGATCATCAAAGTCGGATGAAAAAAAATTTGCCGAGTATTCAGAAAACCAGTAGTATTTTGGAAGCTTGGAACACCTTTCCAATAAAGGTGTTTTACACAGTGTTTGCTTGTGGCTATTTCAAGAGGAAACAAACCACAAAGACAGAACTTAGAACTACTTTATTTTGTCAAGTTTCAAAGAGCTAGCACAAACCGTGTTTGATTTAGACTTCCAAACACATCTATGTGTATAGGAGATAATAGAGTGAAACCTAAAACTCAAACTGTTACTGGTAACGAACGCTTCATCCTAGAAGAGTGAATATTGGGCAGCTAATTGGACTAAGTAAACTGATCATTACCACAGAGATCATCAAGGTCGGATGAAAAAAAATTTGCCGAGTATTCAGAAAACCTGTAGTTTTTTGGAAGCTTGGCACACCTTTCCAATGAATGTGTTTTACGCAGTCTTTGCTTGTGCCTATTTCAAGAGGAAAACAAACCACAAAGACAGAACTTAGAACTACTTTATTTTGTCAAGTTTCAAAGAGCTAGCACAAACCGTGTTTGATTTAGACTTCCAAACACATCTATCTATATAGGAGATAATAGAGTGAAACCTAAAAACTCAAACTGTTACTGGTAAAGAACGCTTCATCCTAGAAGAGTGAATATTGGGCAGCTAAGTGGACTAAGTAAACTGATCATTACCACAGAGATCATCAAGGTCGGATGAAAAAAAATTGCCGAGTATTCCGAAAACCATTATTTTTTGGAAGCTTGGCACACCTTTCCAATGAATGTGTTTTACGCAGGCTTTGCTTGTGCCTATTTCAAGAGGAAACAAACCACAAAGACAGAACTTAGAACTATTTATTTTGTCAAGTTTCAAGGAGCTAGCACAACCATGTTTGATTTAGACTTAAAAAACACATCTATCTGTATAGGAGGAAATAGAGTGAAACCTAAAAATTCAAACTGTTACTGGTAACGAACGCTTCATCCTACAAGAGTGAAAGTTGGGCAGCTACGTGGACTTAGTGAACTGATCATTACCACAGAGATCATCAAGGTCGGATGAAAAAAATTTTGCCGAGTATTAAGAAAACCAGTAGTATTTTGGAAGCTTGGCACACCTTTCCAATGAATGTGTTTTACGCAGGCTTTGCTTGTGCCTATTTCAAGAGGAAACAAACCACAAAGACAGAACTTAGAACTACTTTATTTTGTCAAGTTTCAAGGAGCTAGCACAAACCGAGTTTGATTTAGACTTAAAAAACACATCTATCTGTATAGGAGGAAATAGAGTGAAACCTAAAAATTCAAACTGTTACTGGTAACGAACGCTTCATCCTAGAAGAGTGAAAATTGGGCAGCTAAGTGGACTAGTGAACTGATCATTACCACAGAGATCATCAAGGTCGGATGAAAAAAAATTTGCTGAGTATTCAGAAAACCAGTAGTATTTTGGAAGCTTGGAACACCTTTCCAATGAATGTGTTTTACGCAGTCTTTGCTTGTGGCTATTTCAAGAGGAACCAAACCACAAAGACAGAACTTAGAACAACTTTATTTTGTCAAGTTTCAAGGAGCTAGAACAAACCGTGATTGATTTAGACTTAAAAAACACATCTATCTGTATAGGAGGAAATAGAGTGAAACCTAAAAATTCAAACTGTTACTGGTAACGAACGCTTCATCCTAGAAGAGTGAAAATTGGGCAGCTAAGTGGACTTAGTGAACTGATCATTACCACAGAGATCATCAAGGTCGGATGAAAAAAAATTTGCCGAGTATTCCGAAAACCAGTAGTTTTTGGAAGCTTTTCACACCTTTCCAATGAATGTGTTTTACGCAGTCTTTGCTTGTGCCTATTTCAAGAGGAAACAAACCACAAAGACAGAACTTAGAACTACTTTATTTTGTCAAGTTTCAAGGAGCTAGCACAAACTGTGTTTGATTTAGACTTCCAAACACATCTATCTATATAGGAAATAATAGAGTGAAACCTAAAAACTCAAACTGTTACTGGTAACGAACGCTTCATCCTAGAAGAGTGTATATTGGGCAGCTAAGTGGACTAAGTAAACTGATCATTACCACAGAGATCATCAAGGTCGGATGAAAAAAAATTTCCCGTATTCAGAAAACCAGTAGTTTTTTGGAAGATTGGCACACCTTTCCAATGAAGGTGTTTTACACAGTCTTTGCTTGTGGCTATTTCAAGAGGAAACAAACCACAAAGACAGAACTTAGAACTACTTTATTTTGTCAAGTTTCAAGGAGCTAGCACAAACCGTGTTTGATTTAGACTTAAAAAACACATCTATCTGTATAGGAGGAAATAGAGTGAAACCTAAAAATTCAAACTGTTACTGGTAACGAACGCTTCATCCTAGAAGAGTGAAAATTGGGCAGCTAAGTGGACTTAGTGAACTAATCATTACCACAGAGATCATCAAGGTCGGATGAAAAAAAATTTGCCGAGTATTCCGAAAACCAGTATTTTTTTGGTAGCTTGGCACACCTTTCCAATGAATGTGTTTTACGCAGTCTTTGCTTGTGCCTATTTCAAGAGGAAACAAACCACAAAGACAGAACTTAGAACTACTTTATTTTGTCAAGTTTCAAGGAGCTAGCACAAACCGTGTTTGATTTAGACTTCCAAACACATCTATCTATATAAAAGATAATAGAGTGAAACCTAAAAACTCAAACTGTTACTGGTAACGAACGCTTCATCCTAGAAGAGTGAATATTGGGCAGCTAAGTGGACTAAGTAAACTGATCATTACCACAGAGATCATCAAGGTCGGATGAAAAATATTTGCCGAGTATTCAGAAAACCAGTAGTTTTTTGGAAGCTTGGCACACCTTTCCAATGAAGGTGTTTTACGCAGTCTTTGCTTGTGGGTATTTCAAGAGGAAACAAACCACTAAGACAGAACTTAGAACTACTTTATTTTGTCAAGTTTCAAGGAGCTAGCACAAACCGTGTTTGATTTAGACTTAAAAAACACATCTATCTGTATAGGAGGAAATAGAGTGAAACCTAAAAATTCAAACTGTTACTGGTAACGAACGCTTCATCCTAGAAGAGTGAAAATTGGGCAGCTAAGTGGACTTAGCGAACTGATCATTACCACAGAGATCATCAAGGTCGGATGAAAAAAAATTTGCCGAGTATTCAGAAAACCAGTAGTTTTTTGGAAGCTTGGCACACCTTTCCAATGAATGTGTTTTACGCAGTGTTTGCTTGTGGCTATTTCAAGAGGAAACAAACCACAAAGACAGAACTTAGAACTACTTTATTTTGTCAAGTTTCAAGGAGCTAGCACAAACCGTGTTTGATTTAGACTTAAAAAACACATCTATCTGTATAGGAGAAATAGAGTGAAACCTAAAAATTCAAACTGTTACTGGTAACGAACGCTTCATCCTAGAAGAGTGAAAATTGGGCAGCTAAGTGGACTTAGTGAACTGATCATTACCACAGAGATCATCAAGGTCGGATGAAAAAAAATTTGCCGAGTATTCCGAAAACCATTATTTTTTTGGAAGCTTGGCACACCTTTCCAATGAATGTGTTTTACGCAGTCTTTGCTTGTGCCTATTTCAAGAGGAAACAAACCACAAAGACAGAACTTAGAACTACTTTATTTTGTCAAGTTTCAAGGAGCTAGCACAAACCATGTTTGATTTAGACTTAAAAAACACATCTATCTGTATAGGAGGAAATAGAGTGAAACAAAAATTCAAACTGTTACTGGTAACGAACGCTTCATCCTAGAAGAGTGAAAGTTGGGCAGCTAAGTGGACTTAGTGAACTGATCATTACCACAGAGATCATCAAGGTCGGATGAAAAAAAGTTTGCCGAGTATTCAGAAAACCAGTAGTATTTTGGAAGCTTGGCACACCTTTCCAATGAATGTGTTTTACGCAGTCTTTGCTTGTGGCTATTTCAAGAGGAAACAAACCACAAAGACAGAACTTAGAACTACTTTATTTTGTCAAGTTTCAAGGAGCTAGCACAAACCGTGTTTGATTTAGACTTAAAAAACACATCTATCTGTATAGGAGGAAATGGAGTGAAACCTAAAAATTCAAACTGTTACTGGTAACGAACGCTTCATCCTAGAAGAGTGAAAATTGGGCAGCTAAGTGGACTTAGTGAACTGATCATTACCACAGAGATCATCAAGGTCGGATGAAAAAAAATTTGCCGAGTATTCAGAAAACCAGTATTATTTTGGAAGCTTGGAACACCTTTCTAATGAATGTGTTTTACGCAGTGTTTGCTTGTGGCTATTTCAAGAGGAAACAAACCACAAAGACAGAACTTAGAACTACTTTATTTTGTCAAGTTTCAAGGAGCTAGCACAAACCGTGTTTGATTTAGACTTAAAAAACACACCTATCTGTATAGGAGGAAATAGAGTGAAACCTAAAAATTCAAACTGTTACTGGTAACGAACGCTTCATCCTAGAAGAGTGAAAGTTGGGCAGCTAAGTGGACTTAGTGAACTGATCATTACCACAGAGATCATCAAGGTCGGATGAAAAAATTTGCCGAGTATTCAGAAAACCAGTAGTATTTTGGAAGCTTGGAACACCTTTCCAATGAATGTGTTTTACGCAGTCTTTGCTTGTGGCTATTTCAAGAGGAAACAAACCACAAAGACAGAACTTAGAACTACTTTATTTTGTCAAGTTTCAAGGAGCTAGCACAAAGCGTGTTTGATTTAGACTTAAAAAACACATCTATCTGTATAGGAGGAAATAGAGTGAAACCTAAAAATTCAAACTGTTACTGGTAACGAACGCTTCATCCTAGAAGAGTGTAAATTGGGCAGCTAAGTGGACTTAGTGAACTGATCATTACCACAGAGATCATCAAGGTCGGATGAAAAAAAATTTGCCGAGTATTCAGAAAACCAGTAGTATTTTGGAAGCCTGGAACACCTTTCCAATGAATGTGTTTTACGCAGTCTTTGCTTGTGGCTATTTCAAGAGGAAACAAACCACAAAGACAGAACGTAGAACTACTTTATTTTGTCAAGTTTCAAGGAGCTAGCACAAACCGTGTTTGATTTAGACTTAAAAACACATCTATCTGTATAGGAGGAAATAGAGTGAAACCTAAAAATTCAAACTGTTACTGGTAACGAACGCTTCATCCTAGAAGAGTGAAAATTGGGCAGCTAAGTGGACTTAGTGAACTGATCATTACCACAGAGATCATCAAGGTCGGATGAAAAAAAATTTGCCGAGTATTCAGAAAACCAGTCGTTTTTTGGAAGCTTGGAACACCTTTCCAATGAATGTGTTTTACGCAGTGTTTGCTTGTGGCTATTTCAAGAGGAAACAAACCACAAAGACAGAACTTAGAACTACTTTATTTTGTCAAGTTTCAAGGAGCTAGCACAAACCGTGTTTGATTTAGACTTAAAAAACACATCTATCTGTATAGGAGAAATAGAGTGAAACCTAAAAATTCAAACTGTTACTGGTAACGAACGCTTCATCCTAGAAGAGTGAAAATTGGGCAGCTAAGTGGACTTAGTGAACTGATCATTACCACAGAGATCATCAAGGTCGGATGAAAAAAAATTTGCTTCCGAAAACCATTATTTTTTTGGAAGCTTGGCACACCTTTCCAATGAATGTGTTTTACGCAGTCTTTGCTTGTGCCTATTTCAAGAGGAAACAAACCACAAAGACAGAACTTAGAACTACTTTATTTTGTCAAGTTTCAAGGAGCTAGCACAAACCATGTTTGATTTAGACTTAAAAAACACATCTATCTGTATAGGAGGAAATAGAGTGAAACAAAAATTCAAACTGTTACTGGTAACGAACGCTTCATCCTAGAAGAGTGAAAGTTGGGCAGCTAAGTGGACTTAGTGAACTGATCATTACCACAGAGATCATCAAGGTCGGATGAAAAAAAGTTTGCCGAGTATTCAGAAAACCAGTAGTATTTTGGAAGCTTGGCACACCTTTCCAATGAATGTGTTTTACGCAGTCTTTGCTTGTGGCTATTTCAAGAGGAAACAAACCACAAAGACAGAACTTAGAACTACTTTATTTTGTCAAGTTTCAAGGAGCTAGCACAAACCGTGTTTGATTTAGACTTAAAAAACACATCTATCTGTATAGGAGGAAATGGAGTGAAACCTAAAAATTCAAACTGTTACTGGTAACGAACGCTTCATCCTAGAAGAGTGAAAATTGGGCAGCTAAGTGGACTTAGTGAACTGATCATTACCACAGAGATCATCAAGGTCGGATGAAAAAAAATTTGCCGAGTATTCAGAAAACCAGTATTATTTTGGAAGCTTGGAACACCTTTCTAATGAATGTGTTTTACGCAGTGTTTGCTTGTGGCTATTTCAAGAGGAAACAAACCACAAAGACAGAACTTAGAACTACTTTATTTTGTCAAGTTTCAAGGAGCTAGCACAAACCGTGTTTGATTTAGACTTAAAAAACACACCTATCTGTATAGGAGGAAATAGAGTGAAACCTAAAAATTCAAACTGTTACTGGTAACGAACGCTTCATCCTAGAAGAGTGAAAGTTGGGCAGCTAAGTGGACTTAGTGAACTGATCATTACCACAGAGATCATCAAGGTCGGATGAAAAAAAATTTGCCGAGTATTCAGAAAACCAGTAGTATTTTGGAAGCTTGGCACACCTTTCCAATGAATGTGTTTTACGCAGTCGTTGCTTGTGGCTATTTCAAGAGGAAACAAACCACAAAGACAGAACTTAGAACTACTTTATTTTGTCAATTTTCAAGGAGCTAGCACAAACCGTGTTTGATTTAGACTTAAAAAACACATCTATCTGTATAGGAGGAAATAGAGTGAAACCTAAAAATTCAAACTGTTACTGGTAACGAATGCTTCATCCTAGAAGAGTGAAAGTTGGGCAGCTAAGTGGACTTAGTGAACTGATCATTACCACAGAGATCATCAAGGTCGGATGAAAAAATTTGCCGAGTATTCAGAAAACCAGTAGTATTTTGGAAGCTTGGAACACCTTTCCAATGAATGTGTTTTACGCAGTCTTTGCTTGTGGCTATTTCAAGAGGAAACAAACCACAAAGACAGAACTTAGAACTACTTTATTTTGTCAAGTTTCAAGGAGCTAGCACAAAGCGTGTTTGATTTAGACTTAAAAAACACATCTATCTGTATAGGAGGAAATAGAGTGAAACCTAAAAATTCAAACTGTTACTGGTAACGAACGCTTCATCCTAGAAGAGTGAAAATTGGGCAGCTAAGTGGACTTAGTGAACTGATCATTACCACAGAGATCATCAAGGTCGGATTAAAAAAAATTTGCCGAGTATTCAGAAAACCAGTAGTATTTTGGAAGCCTGGAACACCTTTCCAATGAATGTGTTTTACGCAGTCTTTGCTTGTGGCTATTTCAAGAGGAAACAAACCACAAAGACAGAACTTAGAACTACTTTATTTTGTCAAGTTTCAAGGAGCTAGCACAAACCGTGTTTGATTTAGACTTAAAAAACACATCTATCTGTATAGGAGGAAATAGAGTGAAACCTAAAAATTCAAACTGTTACTGGTAACGAACGCTTCATCCTAGAAGAGTGAAAATTGGGCAGCTAAGTGGACTTAGTGAACTGATCATTACCACAGAGATCATCAAGGTCGGATGAAAAAAAATTTGCCGAGTATTCAGAAAACCAGTCGTTTTTTGGAAGCTTGGAACACCTTTCCAATAAAGGTGTTTTACGCAGTGTTTGCTTGTGGCTATTTCAAGAGGAAACAAACCACAAAGACAGAACTTAGAACTACTTTATTTTGTCAAGTTTCAAGGAGCTAGCACAAACCGTGTTTGATTTAGACTTAAAAAACACATCTATCTGTATAGGAGGAAATAGAGTGAAACAAAAATTCAAACTGTTACTGGTAACGAACGCTTCATCCTAGAAGAGTGAAAGTTGGGCAGCTAAGTGGACTTAGTGAACTGATCATTACCACTGAGATCATCAAGGTCGGATGAAAAAATTTGCCGAGTATTCAGAAAACCAGTAGTATTTTGGAAGCTTGGCACACCTTTCCAATGAATGTGTTTTACGCAGTCTTTGCTTGTGGCTATTTCAAGAGGAAACAAACCACAAAGACAGAACTTAGAACTACTTTATTTTGTCAAGTTTCAAGGAGCTAGCACAAACCGTGTTTGATTTAGACTTAAAAAACACATCTATCTGTATAGGAGGAAATAGAGTGAAACCTAAAAATTCAAACTGTTACTGGTAACGAACGCTTCATCCTAGAAGAGTGAAAGTTGGGCAGCTAAGTGGACTTAGAGAACTGATCATTACCACAGAGATCATCAAGGTCGGATGAAAAAATTTGCCGAGTATTCAGAAAACCAGTAGTATTTTGGAAGCTTGGAACACCTTTCCAATGAATGTGTTTTACGCAGTCTTTGCTTGTCGCTATTTCAAGAGGAAACAAACCACAAAGACAGAACTTAGAACTACTTTATTTTGTCAAGTTTCAAGGAGCTAGCACAAACCGTGTTTGATTTAGACTTAAAAACACATCTATCTGTATAGGAGGAAATAGAGTGAAACCTAAAAATTCAAACTGTTACTGGTAACGAACGCTTCATCCTAGAAGAGTGAAAATTGGGCAGCTAAGTGGACTTAGTGAACTGATCATTACCACAGAGATCATCAAGGTCGGATGAAAAAAATTTGCCGAGTATTCAGAAAACCAGTAGTATTTGGAAGCCTGGAACACCTTTCCAATGAATGTGTTTTACGCAGTGTTTGCTTGTGGCTATTTCAAGAGGAAACAAACCACAAAGACAGAACTTAGAACTACTTTATTTTGTCAAGTTTCAAGGAGCTAGCACAAACCGTGTTTGATTTAGACTTAAAAAACACACCTATCTGTATAGGAGGAAATAGAGTGAAACCTAAAAATTCAAACTGTTACTGGTAACGAACGCTTCATCCTAGAAGAGTGAAAGTTGGGCAGCTAAGTGGACTTAGTGAACTGATCATTACCACAAAGATCATCAAGGTCGGATGAAAAAAAATTTGCCGAGTATTCAGAAAACCAGTAGTATTTTGGAAGCTTGGAACACCTTTCCAATAAAGGTGTTTTATGCAGTGTTTGCTTGTGGCTATTTGAAGAGGAAACAAACCACAAAGACAGACCTTAGAACTACTTTATTTTGTCAAGTTTCAAGGAGCTAGCACAAACCGTGTTTGATTTAGACTTAAAAAACACATCTATCTGTATAGGAGGAAATAGAGTGAAACCTAAAAACTCAAACTGTTACTGGTAACGAACGCTTCATCCTAGAAGAGTGAAAATTGGGCAGCTAAGTGGACTTAGTGAACTGATCATTACCACAGAGATCATCAAGGTCGGATGAAAAAAAATTTGCCGAGTATTCAGAAAACCAGTAGTATTTTGGAAGCTTGGCACACCTTTCCAATGAATGTGTTTTACGCAGTCTTTGCTTGTGGCTATTTCAAGAGGAAACAAACCACAAAGACAGAACTTAGAACTACTTTATTTTGTCAAGTTTCAAGGAGCTAGCACAAACCGTGTTTGATTTAGACTTAAAAAACACATCTATCTGTATAGGAGGAAATAGAGTGAAACCTAAAAATTCAAACTGTTACTGGTAACGAACGCTTCATCCTAGAAGAGTGAAAATTGGGCAGCTAAGTGGGCTTAGTTAACTGATCACTACCACAGAGATCATCAAGGTCGGATGAAAAAAAATTTGCCGAGTATTCAGAAAACCAGTAGTATTTTGGAAGCTTGGAACACCTTTCCAATAAAGGTGTTTTACACAGTGTTTGCTTGTGGCTATTTCAAGAGGAAACAAACCACAAAGACAGAACTTAGAACTACTTTATTTTGTCAAGTTTCAAGGAGCTAGCACAAACCGTGTTTGATTTAGACTTAAAAAACACATCTATCTGTATAGGAGGAAATAGAGTGAAACCTAAAAATTCAAACTGTTACTGGTAATGAACGCTTCATCCTAGAAGAGTGAAAGTTGGGCAGCTACGTGGACTTAGTGAACTGATCATTACCACAGAGATCATCAAGGTCCGATGAAAAAAAATTTGCCGAGTATTAAGAAAACCAGTAGTTTTTTGGAAGCTTGGCACACCTTTCCAATGAATGTGTTTTATGCAGTGTTTGCTTGTGGCTATTTCAAGAGGAAACAAACCACAAAGACAGAACTTAGGACTACTTTATTTTGTCAAGTTTCAAGGAGCTAGCACAAACCGTGTTTGATTTAGATTTAAAAAACACATCTATCTGTATAGGAGGAAATAGAGTGAAACCTAAAAATTCAAACTGTTACTGGTAACGAACGCTTCATCCTAGAAGAGTGAAAGTTGGGCAGCTAAGTGGACTTAGTGAACTGATCATTACCACAGAGATCATCAAGGTCGGATGAAAAAATTTGCCGAGTATTCAGAAAACCAGTAGTATTTTGGAAGCTTGGAACACCTTTCCAATGAATGTGTTTTACGCAGTCTTTGCTTGTCGCTATTTCAAGAGGAAACAAACCACAAAGACAGAACTTAGAACTACTTTATTTTGTCAAGTTTCAAGGAGCTAGCACAAACCGTGTTTGATTTAGACTTAAAAAACACATCTATCTGTATAGGAGGAAATAGAGTGAAACCTAAAAATTCAAACTGTTACTGGTAACGAACGCTTCATCCTAGAAGAGTGAAAATTGGGCAGCTAAGTGGACTTAGTGAACTGATCATTACCACAGAGATCATCAAGGTCGGATGAAAAAAAATTTGCCGAGTATTCAGAAAACCAGTAGTATTTTGGAAGCCTGGAACACCTCTCCAATGAATGTGTTTTACGCAGTGTTTGCTTGTGGCTATTTCAAGAGGAAACAAACCACAAAGACAGAACTTAGAACTACTTTATTTTGTCAAGTTTCAAGGAGCTAGCACAAACCGAGTTTGATTTAGACTTAAAAAACACACCTATCTGTATAGGAGGAAATAGAGTGAAACCTAAAAATTCAAACTGTTACTGGTAACGAACGCTTCATCCTAGAAGAGTGAAAGTTGGGCAGCTAAGTGGACTTAGTGAACTGATCATTACCACAAAGATCATCAAGGTCGGATGAAAAAAAATTTGCCGAGTATTCAGAAAACCAGTAGTATTTTGGAAGCTTGGAACACCTTTCCAATAAAGGTGTTTTACGCAGTGTTTGCTTGTGGCTATTTGAAGAGGAAACAAACCACAAAGACAGACCTTAGAACTACTTTATTTTGTCAAGTTTCAAGGAGCTAGCACAAACCGTGTTTGATTTAGACTTAAAAAACACATCTATCTGTATAGGAGGAAATAGAGTGAAACCTAAAAACTCAAACTGTTACTGGTAACGAACGCTTCATCCTAGAAGAGTGAAAATTGGGCAGCTAAGTGGACTTAGTGAACTGATCATTACCACAGAGATCATCAAGGTCGGATGAAAAAAAATTTGCCGAGTATTCAGAAAACCAGTAGTATTTTGGAAGCTTGGCACACCTTTCCAATGAATGTGTTTTACGCAGTCTTTGCTTGTGGCTATTTCAAGAGGAAACAAACCACAAAGACAGAACTTAGAACTACTTTATTTTGTCAAGTTTCAAGGAGCTAGCACAAACCGTGTTTGATTTAGACTTAAAAAACACATCTATCTGTATAGGAGGAAATAGAGTGAAACCTAAAAATTCAAACTGTTACTGGTAACGAACGCTTCATCCTAGAAGAGTGAAAATTGGGCAGCTAAGTGGGCTTAGTTAACTGATCACTACCACAGAGATCATCAAGGTCGGATGAAAAAAATTTGCCGAGTATTCAGAAAACCAGTAGTATTTTGGAAGCTTGGAACACCTTTCCAATAAAGGTGTTTTACACAGTGTTTGCTTGTGGCTATTTCAAGAGGAAACAAACCACAAAGACAGAACTTAGAACTACTTTATTTTGTCAAGTTTCAAGGAGCTAGCACAAACCGTGTTTGATTTAGACTTAAAAAACACATCTATCTGTATAGGAGGAAATAGAGTGAAACCTAAAAATTCAAACTGTTACTGGTAATGAACGCTTCATCCTAGAAGAGTGAAAATTGGGCAGCTAAGTGGACTTAGTGAACTGATCATTACCACACAGATCATCAAGGTCGGATGAATAAAAATTTGCCGAGTATTCCGAAAACCATTATTTTTTTGGAAGCTTGGCACACCTTTCCAATGAATGTGTTTTACGCAGTCTTTGCTTGTGCCTATTTCAAGAGGAAACAAACCACAAAGACAGAACTTAGAACTACTTTATTTTGTCATGTTTCAAGGAGCTAGCACACACCGTTTTGATTTAGACTTAAAAAACACATCTATCTGTATAGGGAGGAAATAGAGTGAAACCTAAAAATTCAAACTGTTACTGGTAACGCACGCTTCATCCTAGAAGAGTGAAAGTTGGGCAGCTAAATGGACTTAGTGAACTGATCATTACCACAGAGATCATCAAGGTCGGATGAAAAAAAATTTGCCGAGTATTCAGAAAACCAGTAGTATTTTGGAAGCTTGGCACACCATTCAAATGAATGTGTTTTACGCAGTGTTTGCTTGTGGCTATTTCAAGAGGAAACAAACCACAAAGACAGAACTTAGAACTACTTTATTTTGTCAAGTTTCAAGGAGCTAGCACAAACCGTGTTTGATTTAGACTTAAAAAACACATCTATCTGTATAGGAGGAAATAGAGTGAAACCTAAAAATTCAAACTGTCACTGGTAACGAACGCTTCATCCTAGAAGAGTGAAAGTTGGGCAGCTAAGTGGACTTAGTGAACTGATCATTACCACAGAGATCATCAAGGTCGGATGAAAAAAATTTGCCGAGTATTCAGAAAACCAGTAGTATTTTGGAAGCTTGGCACACCTTTTCAATGAATGTGTTTTACGCAGTCTTTGCTTGTGGCTATTTCAAGAGGAAACAAACCACAAAGAGAGAACTTAGAACTACTTTATTTTGTCAAGTTTCAAGGAGCTAGCACAAACCGTGTTTGATTTAGACTGAAAAAACACATCTATCTGTATAGGAGGAAATAGAGTGAAACCTAAAAAATCAAACTGTTACGGGTAACGAACGCTTCATCCTAGAAGAATGAAAATTGGGCAGCTAAGTGGACTTAGTGAACTGATCATTACCACAGAGATCATCAAAGTCGGATGAAAAAAAATTTGCCGAGTATTCAGAAAACCAGTAGTATTTTGGAAGCTTGGAACACCTTTCCAATAAAGGTGTTTACACAGTGTTTGCTTGTGGCTATTTCAAGAGTAAACAAACCACAAAGACAGAACTTAGAACTACTTTATTTTGTCAAGTTTCAAAGAGCTAGCACAAACCGTGTTTGATTTAGACTTCCAAACACATCTATGTGTATAGGAGATAATAGAGTGAAACCTAAAACTCAAACTGTTACTGGTAACGAACGCTTCATCCTAGAAGAGTGAATATTGGGCAGCTAATTGGACTAAGTAAACTGATCATTACCACAGAGATCATCAAGGTCGGATGAAAAAAAATTTGCCGAGTATTCAGAAAACCTGTAGTTTTTTGGAATCTTGGCACACCTTTCCAATGAATGTGTTTTACGCAGTCTTTGCTTGTGCCTATTTCAAGAGGAAACAAACCACAAAGACAGAACTTAGAACTACTTTATTTTGTCAAGTTTCAAAGAGCTAGCACAAACCGTGTTTGATTTAGACTTCCAAACACATCTATCTATATAGGAGATAATAGAGTGAAACCTAAAAACTCAAACTGTTACTGGTAAAGAACGCTTTATCCTAGAAGAGTGAATATTGGGCAGCTAAGTGGACTAAGTAAACTGATCATTACCACAGAGATCATCAAGGTCGGATGAAAAAAATTTGCCGAGTATTCCGAAAACCATTATTTTTTTGGAAGCTTGGCACACCTTTCCAATGAATGTGTTTTACGCAGGCTTTGCTTGTGCCTATTTCAAGAGGAAACAAACCACAAAGACAGAACTTAGAACTACTTTATTTTGTCAAGTTTCAAGGAGCTAGAACAAACCATGTTTGATTTAGACTTAAAAAACACATCTATCTGTATAGGAGGAAATAGAGTGAAACCTAAAAATTCAAACTGTTACTGGTAACGAACGCTTCATCCTACAAGAGTGAAAGTTGGGCAGCTACGTGGACTTAGTGAACTGATCATTACCACAGAGATCATCAAGGTCGGATGAAAAAAATTTTGCCGAGTATTAAGAAAACCAGTAGTATTTTGGAAGCTTGGCACACCTTTCCAATGAATGTGTTTTACGCAGGCTTTGCTTGTGCCTATTTCAAGAGGAAACAAACCACAAAGACAGAACTTAGAACTACTTTATTTTGTCAAGTTTCAAGGAGCTAGCACAAACCGAGTTTGATTTAGACTTAAAAAACACATCTATCTGTATAGGAGGAAATAGAGTGAAACCTAAAAATTCAAACTGTTACTGGTAACGAACGCTTCATCCTAGAAGAGTGAAAATTGGGCAGCTAAGTGGACTTAGTGAACTGATCATTACCACAGAGATCATCAAGGTCGGATGAAAAAAAATTTGCCGAGTATTCAGAAAACCAGTAGTATTTTGGAAGCTTGGAACACCTTTCCAATGAATGTGTTTTACGCAGTCTTTGCTTGTGGCTATTTCAAGAGGAACCAAACCACAAAGACAGAACTTAGAACAACTTTATTTTGTCAAGTTTCAAGGAGCTAGAACAAACCGTGATTGATTTAGACTTAAAAAACACATCTATCTGTATAGGAGGAAATAGAGTGAAACCTAAAAATTCAAACTGTTACTGGTAACGAACGCTTCATCCTAGAAGAGTGAAAATTGGGCAGCTAAGTGGACTTAGTGAACTGATCATTACCACAGAGATCATCAAGGTCGGATGAAAAAAAATTTGCCGAGTATTCCGAAAACCAGTAGTTTTTTGGAAGCTTTTCACACCTTTCCAATGAATGTGTTTTACGCAGTCTTTGCTTGTGCCTATTTCAAGAGGAAACAAACCACAAAGACAGAACTTAGAACTACTTTATTTTTGTCAAGTTTCAAGGAGCTAGCACAAACTGTGTTTGATTTAGACTTCCAAACACATCTATCTATATAGGAAATAATAGAGTGAAACCTAAAAACTCAAACTGTTACTGGTAACGAACGCTTCATCCTAGAAGAGTGTATATTGGGCAGCTAAGTGGACTAAGTAAACTGATCATTACCACAGAGATCATCAAGGTCGGATGAAAAAAAATTTCCCGTATTCAGAAAACCAGTAGTTTTTTGGAAGATTGGCACACCTTTCCAATGAAGGTGTTTTACACAGTCTTTGCTTGTGGCTATTTCAAGAGGAAACAAACCACAAAGACAGAACTTAGAACTACTTTATTTTGTCAAGTTTCAAGGAGCTAGCACAAACCGTGTTTGATTTAGACTTAAAAAACACATCTATCTGTATAGGAGGAAATAGAGTGAAACCTAAAAATTCAAACTGTTACTGGTAACGAACGCTTCATCCTAGAAGAGTGAAAATTGGGCAGCTAAGTGGACTTAGTGAACTAATCATTACCACAGAGATCATCAAGGTCGGATGAAAAAAAATTTGCCGAGTATTCCGAAAACCAGTATTTTTTTGGTAGCTTGGCACACCTTTCCAATGAATGTGTTTTACGCAGTCTTTGCTTGTGCCTATTTCAAGAGGAAACAAACCACAAAGACAGAACTTAGAACTACTTTATTTTGTCAAGTTTCAAGGAGCTAGCACAAACCGTGTTTGATTTAGACTTCCAAACACATCTATCTATATAAAAGATAATAGAGTGAAACCTAAAAACTCAAACTGTTACTGGTAACGAACGCTTCATCCTAGAAGAGTGAATATTGGGCAGCTAAGTGGACTAAGTAAACTGATCATTACCACAGAGATCATCAAGGTCGGATGAAAAATATTTGCCGAGTATTCAGAAAACCAGTAGTTTTTTGGAAGCTTGGCACACCTTTCCAATGAAGGTGTTTTACGCAGTCTTTGCTTGTGGGTATTTCAAGAGGAAACAAACCACAAAGACAGAACTTAGAACTACTTTATTTTGTCAAGTTTCAAGGAGCTAGCACAAACCGTGTTTGATTTAGACTTAAAAAACACATCTATCTGTATAGGAGGAAATAGAGTGAAACCTAAAAATTCAAACTGTTACTGGTAACGAACGCTTCATCCTAGAAGAGTGAAAATTGGGCAGCTAAGTGGACTTAGCGAACTGATCATTACCACAGAGATCATCAAGGTCGGATGAAAAAAAATTTGCCGAGTATTCAGAAAACCAGTAGTTTTTTGGAAGCTTGGCACACCTTTCCAATGAATGTGTTTTACGCAGTGTTTGCTTGTGGCTATTTCAAGAGGAAACAAACCACAAAGACAGAACTTAGAACTACTTTATTTTGTCAAGTTTCAAGGAGCTAGCACAAACCGTGTTTGATTTAGACTTAAAAAACACATCTATCTGTATAGGAGAAATAGAGTGAAACCTAAAAATTCAAACTGTTACTGGTAACGAACGCTTCATCCTAGAAGAGTGAAAATTGGGCAGCTAATTGGACTTAGTGAACTGATCATTACCACAGAGATCATCAAGGTCGGATGAAAAAAAATTTGCCGAGTATTCCGAAAACCATTATTTTTTTGGAAGCTTGGCACACCTTTCCAATGAATGTGTTTTACGCAGTCTTTGCTTGTGCCTATTTCAAGAGGAAACAAACCACAAAGACAGAACTTAGAACTACTTTATTTTGTCAAGTTTCAAGGAGCTAGCACAAACCATGTTTGATTTAGACTTAAAAAACACATCTATCTGTATAGGAGGAAATAGAGTGAAACAAAAATTCAAACTGTTACTGGTAACGAACGCTTCATCCTAGAAGAGTGAAAGTTGGGCAGCTAAGTGGACTTAGTGAACTGATCATTACCACAGAGATCATCAAGGTCGGATGAAAAAAAGTTTGCCGAGTATTCAGAAAACCAGTAGTATTTTGGAAGCTTGGCACACCTTTCCAATGAATGTGTTTTACGCAGTCTTTGCTTGTGGCTATTTCAAGAGGAAACAAACCACAAAGACAGAACTTAGAACTACTTTATTTTGTCAAGTTTCAAGGAGCTAGCACAAACCGTGTTTGATTTAGACTTAAAAAACACATCTATCTGTATAGGAGGAAATGGAGTGAAACCTAAAAATTCAAACTGTTACTGGTAACGAACGCTTCATCCTAGAAGAGTGAAAATTGGGCAGCTAAGTGGACTTAGTGAACTGATCATTACCACAGAGATCATCAAGGTCGGATGAAAAAAAATTTGCCGAGTATTCAGAAAACCAGTATTATTTTGGAAGCTTGGAACACCTTTCTAATGAATGTGTTTTACGCAGTGTTTGCTTGTGGCTATTTCAAGAGGAAACAAACCACAAAGACAGAACTTAGAACTACTTTATTTTGTCAAGTTTCAAGGAGCTAGCACAAACCGTGTTTGATTTAGACTTAAAAAACACACCTATCTGTATAGGAGGAAATAGAGTGAAACCTAAAAATTCAAACTGTTACTGGTAACGAACGCTTCATTCTAGAAGAGTGAAAGTTGGGCAGCTAAGTGGACTTAGTGAACTGATCATTACCACAGAGATCATCAAGGTCGGATGAAAAAAAATTTGCCGAGTATTCAGAAAACCAGTAGTATTTTGGAAGCTTGGCACACCTTTCCAATGAATGTGTTTTACGCAGTCGTTGCTTGTGGCTATTTCAAGAGGAAACAAACCACAAAGACAGAACTTAGAACTACTTTATTTTGTCAATTTTCAAGGAGCTAGCACAAACCGTGTTTGATTTAGACTTAAAAAACACATCTATCTGTATAGGAGGAAATAGAGTGAAACCTAAAAATTCAAACTGTTACTGGTAACGAACGCTTCATCCTAGAAGAGTGAAAATTGGGCAGCTAAGTGGACTTAGTGAACTGATCATTACCACAGAGATCATCAAGGTCGGATTAAAAAAAATTTGCCGAGTATTCAGAAAACCAGTAGTATTTTGGAAGCCTGGAACACCTTTCCAATGAATGTGTTTTACGCAGTCTTTGCTTGTGGCTATTTCAAGAGGAAACAAACCACAAAGACAGAACGTAGAACTACTTTATTTTGTCAAGTTTCAAGGAGCTAGCACAAACCGTGTTTGATTTAGACTTAAAAAACACATCTATCTGTATAGGAGGAAATAGAGTGAAACCTAAAAATTCAAACTGTTACTGGTAACGAACGCTTCATCCTAGAAGAGTGAAAATTGGGCAGCTAAGTGGACTTAGTGAACTGATCATTACCACAGAGATCATCAAGGTCGGATGAAAAAAAATTTGCCGAGTATTCAGAAAACCAGTCGTTTTTTGGAAGCTTGGAACACCTTTCCAATAAAGGTGTTTTACGCAGTGTTTGCTTGTGGCTATTTCAAGAGGAAACAAACCACAAAGACAGAACTTAGAACTACTTTATTTTGTCAAGTTTCAAGGAGCTAGCACAAACCGTGTTTGATTTAGACTTAAAAAACACATCTATCTGTATAGGAGGAAATAGAGTGAAACAAAAATTCAAACTGTTACTGGTAACGAACGCTTCATCCTAGAAGAGTGAAAGTTGGGCAGCTAAGTGGACTTAGTGAACTGATCATTACCACTGAGATCATCAAGGTCGGATGAAAAAAATTTGCCGAGTATTCAGAAAACCAGTAGTATTTTGGAAGCTTGGCACACCTTTCCAATGAATGTGTTTTACGCAGTCTTTGCTTGTGGCTATTTCAAGAGGAAACAAACCACAAAGACAGAACTTAGAACTACTTTATTTTGTCAAGTTTCAAGGAGCTAGCACAAACCGTGTTTGATTTAGACTTAAAAAACACACCTATCTGTATAGGAGGAAATAGAGTGAAACCTAAAAATTCAAACTGTTACTGGTAACGAACGCTTCATCCTAGAAGAGTGAAAATTGGGCAGCTAAGTGGACTTAGTGAACTGACCATTACCACAGAGATCATCAAGGTCGGATGAAAAAAAATTTGCCGAGTATTCAGAAAACCAGTAGTATTTTGGAAGCTTGGCACACCTTTCCAATGAATGTGTTTTACGCAGTGTTTGCTTGTGGCTATTTCAAGAGGAAACAAACCACAAAGACAGAACTTAGAACTACTTTATTTTGTCAAGTTTCAAGGAGCTAGCACAAACCGTGTTTGATTTAGACTTAAAAAACACATCTATCTGTATAGGAGGAAATAGAGTGAAATCTAAAAATTCAAACTGTTACTGGTAACGAACGCTTCATCTTAGAAGAGTGAAAGTTGGGCAGCTAAGTGGACTTAGCGAACTGATCATTACCACAGAGATCATCAAGGTCGGATGAAAAAATTTGCCGAGTATTCAGAAAACCGGTAGTATTTTGGAAGCTTGGAACACCTTTCCAATAAAGGTGTTTTACGCAGTCTTTGCTTGTGGCTATTTCAAGAGGAAACAAACCACAAAGACAGAACTTAGAACTACTTTATTTTGTCAAGTTTCAAGGAGCTAGCACAAACCGTGTTTGATTTAGACTTAAAAAACACATCTATCTGTATAGGAGGAAATAGAGTGAAACCTAAAAATTCAAACTGTTACTGGTAACGAACGCTTCATCCTAGAAGAGTGAAAGTTGGGCACCTAAGTGGACTTAGTGAACTGATCATTACCACAGAGATCATGAAGGTCGGATGAAAAAAAATTTGCGGAGTATTCAGAAAACCAGTAGTATTTTGGAAGCTTGGCACACCTTTCCAATGAATGTGTTTTACGCAGTCTTTGCTTGTGGCTATTTCAAGAGGAAACAAACCACAAAGACAGAACTTAGAACTACTTTATTTTGTCAAGTTTCAAGGAGCTAGCACAAACCATGTTTGATTTAGACTTAAAAAACACATCTATCTGTATAGGAGGAAATAGAGTGAAACCTAAAAATTCAAACTGTTACTGGTAACGAACGCTTCATCCTAGAAGAGTGAAAGTTGGGCAGCTAAGTGGACTTAGTGAACTGATCATTACCACAGAGATCATCAAGGTCGGATGAAAAAAACTTGCCGAGTATTCAGAAACCAGTAGTATTTTGGAAGCTTGGCACACCTTTCCAATGAATGTGTTTTACGCGGTCTTTGCTTGTGGCTATTTCAAGAGGAAACAAACCACAAAGACAGAACTTAGAACTACTTTATTTTGTCAAGTTTCAAGGAGCTTGCACAAACCGTGTTTGATTTAGACTTAAAAAACACATCTATCTCTATAGGAGGAAATAGAGTGAAACCTAAAAATTCAAACTGTTACTGGTAACGAACGCTTCATCCTAGAAGAGTGAAAATTGGGCAGCTAAGTGGACTTAGTGAACTGATCATTACCACAGAGATCATCAAGGTCGGATGAAAAAAAATTTGCCGAGTATTCAGAAAACCAGTAGTATTTTGGAAGCTTGGAACACCTTTCCAATAAAGGTGTTTTACACAGTGTTTGCTTGTGGCTATTTTAAGAGGAAACAAACCACAAAGACAGAACTTAGAACTACTTTATTTTGTCAAGGTTCAAGAAGCTAGCACAAACCATGTTTGATTTAGACTTAAAAAACACATCTATCTGTATAGGAGGAAATAGAGTGAAACCTAAAAATTCAAACTGTTACTGGTAACGAACGCTTCATCCTAGAAGAGTGAAAGTTGGGCAGCTAAGTGGACTTAGTGAACTGATCATTACCACAGAGATCATCAAGGTCGGATGAAAAAAATTTGCCGAGTATTCAGAAAACCAGTAGTATTTTGGAAGCTTGGAACACCTTTCCAATGAATGTGTTTTACGCAGTCTTTGCTTTTGGCTATTTCAAGAGGAAACAAACCACAAAGACAGAACTTAGAACTACTTTATTTTGTCAAGTTTCAAGGAGCTAGCACAAACCGTGTTTGATTTAGACTTAAAAAACACATCTATCTGTATAGGAGGAAATAGAGTGAAACCTAAAAATTCAAACTGTTACTGGTAACGAACGCTTCATCCTAGAAGAGTGAAAATTGGGCAGCTAAGTGGACTTAGTGAACTGATCATTACCACAGAGATCATCAAGGTCGGATGAAAAAAAAAATTGCCGAGTATTCAGAAAACCAGTAGTATTTTGGAAGCTTGGAACACCTTTCCAATGAATGTGTTTTACGCAGTCTTTGCTTGTGGCTATTTCAAGAGGAAAAAACCACAAAGACAGAATTTAGAACAACTTTATTTTGTCAAGTTTCAAGGAGCTAGAACAAACCGTGATTGATTTAGACTTAAAAAACACATCTATCTGTATAGGAGGAAATAGAGTGAAACCTAAAAATTCAAACTCTTACTGGTAACGAACGCTTCATCCTAGAAGAGTGAAAATTGGGCAGCTAAGTGGACATAGTGAACTGATCATTACCACAGAGATCATCAAGGTCGGATGAAAAAAATTTGCCGAGTATTCAGAAAACCAGTAGTTTTTTGGAAGCTTGGCACACCTTTCCAATGAATGTGTTTTACGCAGTCTTTGCTTGTGCCTATTTCAAGAGGAAACAAACCACAAAGACAGAACTTAGAACTACTTTATTTTGTCAAGTTTCAAAGAGCTAGCACAAACCGTGTTTGATTTAGACTTCCAAACACATCTATCTATATAGGAGATAATAGAGTGAAACATAAAAACTCAAACTGTTACTGGTAACGAACGCTTCATCCTAGAAGAGTGAATATTGGGCAGCTAAGTGGACTAAGTAAACTGATCATTACCACAGAGATCATCAAGGTCGGATGAAAAAAAATTTGCCGAGTATTCAGAAAACCAGTAGTTTTTTGGAAGCTTGGCACACATTTCCAATGAATGTGTTTTACGCAGTCTTTGCTTGTGCCTATTTCAAGAGGAAACAAACCACAAAGACAGAACTTAGAACTACTTTATTTTGTCAAGTTTCAAAGAGCTAGCACAAACCGTGTTTGATTTAGACTTCCAAACACATCTATCTATATAGGAGATAATAGAGTGAAACCTAAAAACTCAAACTGTTACTGGTAACGAACGCTTCATCCTAGAAGAGTGAATATTGGGCAGCTAAGTGGACTAAGTAAACTGATCATTACCACAGAGATCATCAAGTTCGGATGAAAAAAAATTGGCCGAGTATTCAGAAAACCAGTAGTTTTTTGGAAGCTTGGCACACCTTTCCAATGAAGGTGTTTTACCGCAGTCTTTGCTTTTGGCTATTTCAAGAGGAAACAAACCACAAAGGCAGAACTTAGAAATACTATATTTTGTCAAGTTTCAAGGAGCTAGCACCAACCGTGTTTGATTTAGACTTAAAAAACACATCTATCTGTATAGGAGGAAATAGAGTGAAACCTAAAAATTCAAACTGTTACTGGTAACGAACGCTTCATCCTAGAAGAGTGAAAATTGGGCAGCTAAGTGGACTTAGTGAACTGATCATTACCACAGAGATCATCAAGGTCGGATGAAAAAAAATTTGCCGAGTATTCAGAAAACCAGTAGTATTTTGGAAGCTTGGAACACCTTTCCAATAAAGGTGTTTTACACAGTGTTTGCTTGTGGCTATTTCAAGAGGAAACAAACCACAAAGACAGAACTTAGAACTACTTTATTTTGTCAAGTTTCAAGGAGCTAGCACAAACCATGTTTCATTTAGACTTAAAAAACACATCTATCTGTATAGGAGGAAATAGAGTGAAACCTAAAAATTCAAACTGTTACTGGTAACGAACGCTTCATCCTAGAAGAGTGAAAGTTGGGCAGCTAAGTGGACTTAGTGAACTGATCATTACCACAGAGACCATCAAGGTCGGATGAAAAAAAATTTGCCGAGTATTCAGAAAACCAGTAGTTTTTTTGAATCTTGGCACACCTTTCCAATGAAGGTGTTTTACGCAGTCTTTGCTTGTGGCTATTTCAAGAGGAAACAAACCACAAAGACAGAACTTAGAACTACTTTATTTTGTCAAGTTTCAAGGAGCTAGCACAAACCGTGTTTGATTTAGACTTAAAAAACACATCTATCTGTATAGGAGGAAATAGAGTGAAACCTAAAAATTCAAACTGTTACTGGTAACGAACGCTTCATCCTAGAAGAGTGAAAATTGGGCAGCTAAGTGGACTTAGTGAACTGATCATTACCACAGAGATCATCAAGGTCGGATGAAAATAATTTGCCGAGTATTCAGAAAACCAGTAGTATTTTGGAAGCTTGGAACACCTTTCCAATAAAGGTGTTTTACACAGTGTTTGCTTGTGGCTATTTCAAGAGGAAACAAACCACAAAGACAGAACTTAGAACTACTTTATTTTGTCAAGTTTCAAGGAGCTAGCACAAACCGTGTTTGATTTAGACTTAAAAAACACATCTATCTGTATAGGAGGAAATAGAGTGAAACCTAAAAATTCAAACTGTTACTGGTAACGAACGCTTCATCCTAGAAGAGTGAAAATTGGGCAGCTAAGTGGACTTAGTGAACTGATCATTACCACAGAGATCATCAAGGTCGGATGAAAAAAAATTTGCCGAGTATTCCGAAAACCAGTAGTTTTTTGGAAGCTTGGCACACCTTTCCAATGAATGTGTTTTACGCAGTCTTTGCTTGTGCCTATTTCAAGAGGAAACAAACCACAAAGACAGAACTTAGAACTACTTTATTTTGTCAAGTTTCAAAGAGCTAGCACAAACCGTGTTTGGTTTAGACTTCCAAACACATCTATCTATATAGAAGATAATAGAGTGAAACCTAAAAACACAAACTGTTACTGGTAACGAACGCTTCATCCTAGAAGAGTGAAAGTTGATCAGCTAAGTGGACTTAGTGAACTGATCATTACCACAGAGATCATCAAGGTCGGATGAAAAAAAATTTGCCGAGTATTCAGAAAACCAGTAGTATTTTGGAAGCTTGGCACACCTTTCAAATGAATGTGTTTTACGCAGTCTTTGCTTGTGGCTATTTCAAGAGGAAACAAACCACAAAGACAGAACTTAGAACTACTTTACTTTGTCAAGTTTCAAGGAGCTAGAACAAACCATGTTTGATTTAGACTTAAAAAAACACATCTATCTGTATAGGAGGAAATAGAGTGAAACCTAATAATTCAAACTGTTACTGGTAACGAACGCTTCATCCTAGAAGAGTGAAAGTTGGGCAGCAAAGTGGACTTAGTGAACTGATCATTACCAGAGAGATCATCAAGGTCGGATGAAAAAAAATTTGCCGAGTATTCAGAAAACCAGTAGTATTTTGGAAGCTTGGAACACCTTTCCAATGAATGTGTTTTACGCAGTCTTTGCTTGTGGCTATTTCAAGAGGAAACAAACCACAAAGACAGAACTTAGAACTACTTTATTTTGTCAAGTTTCAAGGAGCTAGCACAAACCGTGCTTGATTTAGACTTAAAAAACACATCTATCTGTATAGGAGGAAATAGAGTGAAACCTAAAAATTCAAACTGTTACTGGTAACGAACGCTTCATCCTAGAAGAGTGAAAATTGGGCAGCTAAGTGGACTTAGTGAACTGATCATTACCACAGAGATCATCAAGGTCGGATGAGAAAAAATTTGCCGAGTATTTCGAAAACCAGTAGTTTTTTGGAAGCTTGGCACACCTTTCCAATGAATGTGTTTTACGCAGTCTTTGCTTGTGCCTATTTCAAGAGGAAACAAACCACAAAGACAGAACTTAGAACTACTTGATTTTGTCAAGTTTCAAGGAGCTAGCACAAACCGTGTTTGATTTACACTTCCAAACACATCTATCTATATAGGAGATAATAGAGTGAAACCTAAAAACTCAAACTGTTACTGGTAACGAACGCTTCATCCTAGAAGAGTGAATATTGGGCAGCTAAGTGGACTAAGTAAACTGATCATTACCACAGAGATCATCAAGGTCGGATGAAAAAAAATTTGCCGAGTATTCAGAAAACCAGTAGTTTTTTTGAATCTTGGCACACCTTTCCAATGAAGGTGTTTTACGCAGTCTTTGCTTGTGGCTATTTCAAGAGGAAACAAACCACAAAGACAGAACTTAGAACTACTTTATTTTGTCAAGTTTCAAGGAGCTAGCACAAACCGTGTTTGATTTAGACTTAAAAAACACATCTATCTGTATAGGAGGAAATAGAGTGAAACCTAAAAATTCAAACTGTTACTGGTAACGAACGCTTCATCCTAGAAGAGTGAAAATTGGGCAGCTAAGTGGACTTAGTGAACTGATCATTACCACAGAGATCATCAAGGTCGGATGAAAAAAAATTTGCCGAGTATTCAGAAAACCAGTAGTATTTTGGAAGCTTGGAACACCTTTCCAATGAATGTGTTTTACGCAGTCTTTGCTTGTGGCTATTTCAAGAGGAAACAAACCACAAAGACAGAACTTAGTACTACTTTATTTTGTCAAGTTTCAAGGAGCTAGCACAAACCGTGTTTGATTTAGACTTAAAAAACACATCTATCTGTATAGGAGGAAATAGAGTGAAAAATAAAAATTCAAACTGTTACTGGTAACGAACGCTTCATCCTAGAAGAGTGAAAATTGGGCAGCTAAGTGGACTTAGTGAACTGATCATTACCACAGAGATCATCAAGGTCGGATGAAAAAAAATTTGCCGAGTATTCAGAAAACCAGTAGTATTTTGGAAGCTTGGAACACCTTTCCAATAAAGGTGTTTTACACAGTGTTTGCTTGTTGCTATTTAAAGAGGAAACAAACCACAAAGACAGATCTTAGAACTACTTTATTTTGTCAAGTTTCAAGGAGCTAGCACAAACCGTGTTTGATTTAGACTTAAAAAACACATCTATCTGTATAGGAGGAAATAGAGTGAAACCTAAAAATTCAAACTGTTACTGGTAACGAACGCTTCATCCTAGAAGAGTGAAATTTGGGCAGCTAAGTGGACTTAGTGAACTGATCATTACCACAGAGATCATCAAGGTCGAATGAAAAAAAATTTGCCGAGTATTCAGAAAACCAGTAGTATATTTTAAGCTTGGGACACCTTTCCAATGAATGTGTTTTACGCAGTCTTTGCTTGTGGCTATTTCAAGAGGAAACAAACCACAAAGACAGAACTTAGAACTACTTTATTTTGTCAAGTTTCAAAAAGCTAGCACAAACCGTGTTTTATTTAGACTTAAAAAACACATCTATCTGTATAGGAGGAAATAGAGTGAAACCTAAAAATTCAAACTGTTACTGGTAACGAACGCTTCATCCTAGAAGAGTGAAAGTTGGGCAGCTAAGTGGACTTAGTGAACTGATCATTACCACAGAGATCATCAAGGTCGGATGAAAAAAAATTTGCCGAGTATTCAGAAAACCAGTAGTATTTTGGAAGCTTGGGACACCTTTCGAATGAATGTGTTTTACGCAGTCTTTGCTTGTGGCTATTTCAAGAGGAAACAAACCACAAAGACAGAACTTAGAACTACTTTATTTTGTCAAGTTTCAAGGAGCTAGCACAAACCGTGTTTGATTTAGACTTAAAAAACACATCTATCTGTATAGGAGGAAATAGAGTGAAACCTAAAAATTCAAACTGTTACTGGTAACGAACGCTTCATCCTAGAAGAGTGAAAGTTGGGCAGCTAAGTGGACTTAGTGAACTGATCATTACCACAGAGATCATCAAGGTCGGATGAAAAAAAATTTGCCGAGTATTCAGAAAACCAGTAGTATTTTGGAAGCTTGGCACACCTTTCCAATGAATGTGTTTTACGCAGTCTTTGCTTGTGGCTATTTCAAGAGGAAACAAACCACAAAGACAGAACTTAGAACTACTTTATTTTGTCAAGTTTCAAGGAGCTAGCACAAACCGTGTTTGATTTAGACTTAAAAAACACATCTATCTGTATAGGAGGAAATAGAGTGAAACCTAAAAATTCAAACTGTTACTGGTAACGAACGCTTCATCCTAGAAGAGTGAAAGTTGGGCAGCTAAGTGGACTTAGTGAACTGATCATTACCACAGAGATCATCAAGGTCGGATGAAAAAAAATTTGCCGAGTATTCAGAAAACCAGTAGTATTTTGGAAGCTTGGAACACCTTTCCAATGAATGTGTTTTACGCAGTCTTTGCTTGTGGCTATTTCAAGAGGAAACAAACCACAAAGACAGAACTTAGAACTACTTTATTTTGTCAAGTTTCAAGGAGCTAGCACAAACCGTGTTTGATTTAGACTTAAAAAACACATCTATCTGTATAGGAGGAAATAGAGTGAAACCTAAAAATTCAAACTGTTACTGGTAACGAACGCTTCATCCTAGAAGAGTGAAAATTGGGCAGCTAAGTGGACTTAGTGAACTGATCATTACCACAGAGATCATCAAGGTCGGATGAAAAAAATTTGCCGAATATTCAGAAAACCAGTAGTATTTTGGAAGCTTGGAACACCTTTCCAATAAAGGTGTTTTACACAGTGTTTGCTTGTGGCTATTTCAAGAGGAAACAAACCACAAAGACAGAACTTAGAACTACTTTATTTTGTCAAGTTTCAAGGAGCTAGCACAAACCGTGTTTGATTTAGACTTAAAAAACACATCTATCTGTATAGGAGGAAATAGAGTGAAACCTAAAAATTCAAACTGTTACTGGTAACGAACGCTTCATCCTAGAAGAGTGAAAATTGGGCAGCTAAGTGGACTTAGTGAACTGATCATTACCACAGAGATCATCAAGGTCGGATGAAAAAAAATTTGCCGAGTATTCCGAAAACCAGTAGTTTTTTGGAAGCTTGGCACACCTTTCCAATGAATGTGTTTTACGCAGTCTTTGCTTGTGCCTATTTCAAGAGGAAACAAACCACAAAGACAGAACTTAGAACTACTTTATTTTGTCAAGTTTCAAGGAGCTAGCACAAACCGTGTTTGATTTAGACTTCCAAACACATCTATCTATATAGGAGATAATAGAGTGAAACCTAAAAACTCAAACTGTTACTGGTAACGAACGCTTCATCCTAGAAGAGTGAATATTGGGCAGCTAAGTGGACT
>NW_027510772.1:0-30984 GCF_048772815.1 Callospermophilus lateralis
TCTTTTTTTACACAGTCCCCCTGGTTAATTACGTTTTTATCAACCCTGGCCGGTCCAATAATAATCCTCATATTATTACTAACTATAAAACCCTGTTTCCTCAACCATGTAATTTCTTTTCTCCAAGCTCAAATTGGACAAATTAAAATTATGGTAATACCCCACTAGCAGACATAGAATGTGACACCCCACAAAGATCACTTTTATGATTAAAAGTAGCCAGAAAAAGAAGTGGGGAATGAAAGGTTAATAAAATATGTACTTGTCACTTCCTGTTTTTCTGTACACTTAACGAAACACTGTTGAAATCTTGAGAACTCTGTGCTAATCTTGTTGCCAGAATGTGCTGTCCCCAATTGCCAAACTGCAGAATCTACTCCCTCACCCGGTTGAATAGAAACCTGAACTGTACTTGGATCATTGAATGTAGAAGAGAACATCCATTCAAAAAGTTATAGTCAGTTGGATTAGAAAGATAGTCGGTAAGTTTAGGAAGAAAAGTGAGTATAGGATTTGGAACAAAAGTTCTTTAGCAATAGGGTTTTGGTTAGAGAGTCAATGTAAACGTCAACACAAGTGAAGAGTCAGTCACAATGATGCACAGGGCAAAATATGTAGGAAAGCAGATATCAATAGAGACATTAGGAAATCAGGAAAAGAATAAAGTGAGTGATGGGATTAGATATTTTCAACAGGGTTTAGGATGAATATATGAGCTTAGGATAAAACAAATATGAAGTCAACAATAGGATTGACATTTGATAGCATTAGCGTAGCCCAAGACAGTGTCCAAAATAAGCTCTGTTGCCCCTCATTTGCCTAAATTCCCAGTGGCCTGTACACCCTTCCTGTGTACCAGGAGTGATCAAATAGGCCTGCCCTTAATACTGCTCTGCTTCTCCAATTTGAGTCCTACTGAGTGTCGGGTACAGATTCTTTATGTGAATTGGAAAGATGAGAAAACTCAAGCACCTATTGGATAGCCTCTGAATAGATTTGAAGAACTCATTTGACCCAAAAGATCCCTATTCTCACTTGATGGAATTCAGGAACCTTACAGAGGAAGGCAAAATACTTCATCAACAATGACTGCTCTTTATGCCATTTTGGATTTTATGCACCCATGGGATCTTTCTTTAGATCCATCAGGTACTGAGAATCTAAGTCAAAGAATCACACTGGGCCAAGAGGCTGATTCACACACATCTCTTTCCAAATCAATTAAGGAAAGAGCCAAAGGTAAAGCATATTCATTTCCATTTGAAAAATCTTTCCTTCAGGATTCACAAAGGGTTGGCCTGAGACAAAGACCTTCCTGACTCTCAGGGCAACAGAACAATAGGTAAGCAAATGGCCCAAAGCAGGGATTCTCCACTGAGACTTTACTGGTCACACTGATATCTGAGTTTTCTGAGATGCTCGCCATTCCATTCAGCTATCCAGTATATGGCCATGTCACAGAGCTTGGAGGTAGTACATATCTTGGACACAAAACCATGAGCCTATTCTGGAGATTGGCCATAATTCAGGAAGAAAACAGCAACTTAGGAAGGTAGCAGGTATCGCCCATCAATAAGGCAAGCCGCATTCAATTCATAAATTGTGCTGGATGAATGCTGGGAAGCTTTCTATGAGACAGGACACATCCATTGATGCATTCTCTTTTCTAATGTCTACAAGCACGGACACAGTGGGATACACAGACATAGAAACACTTGCATTGTCAAACGACTTACTAGAAACTGTTCACTCCAAACCAAACAAACCGCCTTTTCTAACTATTCTCAGAACATGAGACAAAACCACAAACCCACACCCGCAATGGCACCTCCTTCCCCCAAATAGGTCTGTGACTCTCCGGAGTGTGCTCTGACTGATGGGCCATACTATGATGCTCCGAAATGGCCTGACCTGTCTCAGATCTGGTCTTCTTGGCCAACAATGTGAAGTTGTTAGAAGCCAGGAGTGAGCCACTATCTGCTTTCTCAGGAAGAGCCCCTCTTCCGAGCTTTCCTGGCATTTGGCCATCCTCACATCAGTAGGTATCAAGAAAGACTGACTCTGTCCTTTGTAAATCCAAAAAAGTGAGACCACTGGGACTAGAACTGAGACTGGCTCTGGGTGCCTGGCTTTCTGGATCCCAAGTTCAGAGAGTTCCATCACCATGGAAGTGAGATGAGATCACGTCCTTCAGGAACTGAATGAGATCACTGCCTTGGCAACCACTTTGTCATAACAATTGCTTCCAACGGTCCCATGAGATGAGGGCTGCCCCTACTTCCTGTGACACTTTCACAAGTTAGAATGGTATATCACCCGTAGGCAAAAGGGAACAGCTCTCCACACAGGCCGGGTTTGGTCCATCTTCTCTACATTAAGAAGAGATAGGCTCATTCTGACTCAACCCTTAATCCTGACCAGGTTGTTTGCCATGGAAGATGATTTTTGCTCTCTCAGGTCTTACATAGCTGCCTACATCTTCTCCAGAGATCATTTCTGCATGGAGCTTTGAGGTTCTCAACAGATGGAAGATCCACTGCATTCCTGTATTGTAAGACCAACACTGTCCCTGCTCTTCTGTAAACATAGATGTGAATTGGAGTCATGAGAAAACCCACGAACCTATGGGATAGCCTCTGCAGAACTTTAAAGAATTCACTTGACCCAAATGATCCCTATTCTCACTTAATGGAGGTCAGGAACCTTACAGAGGAAGGCGAGAGACTCTATCCACCATGACAGTTCTTTTGTCCATTTTGGTTTTGGATGCACACATGGGATTTTTCTTTAGACCCATCATGTGCTGTGAATCTAAGCCACAGCCTCACATAGGGCCAAGAGGCTGATTCAGACACATCCATTTCCAAAGCAATTAACCGAAGAGGCACAGGTAATGACCATTCAATTCCATTTGAAAACTATTTTCTGCAGGCTTCACAAAGTGTGGCCTGAGGCAAAGACCTTCCTGACATTCAGGGCAACAGAATAGGTAAGCAAAAGGCCCAAAGCAGGGTTTCTCCACTGAGACTTTCTTGGGCATAGTGATATCTGAGTTTTCTGAGATACTCACCATCCCCATCAGGTATCCAGTACATGGCCATGTCACAGAGATTGAGGTGGTACATATCTTGGACACAAAATCATGAGCGTATTCTGGAGAGTGTCCAGAATTCAGGAAGAAAACAGGAATTTAGAAAGATAGCACGAGTTGCCCATCCATACGGCAACCTGCAGTCCATTCATAAATTGCACAGGATGAATGCTTTGAAGCTTTCTCGTAGACAGGACACATCCATTGATGCATTCTCATTTCTACTGTCTACAATCACGGACACAGTATGATATATAGACACAGAAACACTCACGTTGTCAAAGGACTTACTAGAAACAGTCCACTCCAAAACAAACAAACCAGCTTTCCTAACTATTCTCAGAACATGAGACAAAACCACAAACTCACACTCACACCCAAAAAGGCACCTCTTTCCCCCAAGTAGGTCTGTGTCTATCCGGAGTGTCCTCTGACTTGTGGGCCATACTATGTTCCCCAAAAATGGCGTGTCCTGTCTCCAATCTGGTCTCTTTAGCAAACTCTGTGAAGTTGTCAGGAGCCCGTGGTGAGAAAATATCTGCTTTCTCTGGAAAGGCCAGTCTTCATAGTTTCCAGGCATTTGGCTGTCCTCACATCAGTAGGTACCAAGAAAGAGTGACTCTGTCTTGTTAAATCCAAACAAGTGAGCCCACTGGGACATGGAGTGGGTTTGACTCTGTGTGCCTGGTTTCCTGGATCCCAAGAACACAGACTTTCATCAGCAATAATGTAAGGTGAGGTCACTTCCTTCAAGAACTGAATGAAGTCACTGCCTTGGAAACCACTTTGTTTGAACAGTTGCTTCCAAGGTTCCCAAAAGATGGAGTCTGCCTCTACTTGCTGTGACTCATTCATAAGTTAGAATGGTATATCAACCATAGGCACCGGGGAACAGCTCTCCACACAGGCATGGTTTGGTCCATCTTCTCTACATTAGGAAGAGAGAGGCTAATTCAGACACATCCCTTCAACCTGACCAGGTTGTTTGCCATGGAAGATGACTTTTGCTCTCTCAGATCCTTCATACCTGCCTACACCTACTCAAGGGATTATTTCTGCAGGGACTTTTGAGGTTCTCAGCTGGTGGATGATACCCTACCTTCCTGGATTTTAAGACCAACTCTGTCCCTGCTCTTCTGTAAAGTGAGATTGAGGGCACAGTGTATGGTTAGTGTTAATAGCATGTTCGATTTGGGTTAGGAGTCATTCTGCTGGATGAATTACAGTATTGGGAACCTGTGATATTTATAAGAATATAAATGTGAAATATATGTATGAGATCAGAGATCTGGGAAAGATTTGAAGCCCAGAAAGGCATTGGGCCCTTGATTGGTATACTTAGATTAAATTATGTTCTGCACCGAGGTCTCAGATAAATCGATATACAATGGCATAGGACCCTATACCTCGGATGATTGAAAGTAGAAGAGAACATCCAGTCAAAAAGGGATAGTCTGTAGGATTAGGAAGATAGTCAGCAGGTTTAGGAAGAAGAGTGAGTCTCGGAGTTGGACAAAAAGTTCTTTAGCAATTGGTTTTCAGTTAGAGGGTGAATGTAAATGTCAGCACATGTGAAGAGACAGTCACAATGATGAACTGGGAAAAATATGTAGGAAAGCAGATATCAATAAGGGCATTAGGAAATCAGGAAAAGTATAAAGTGAGTGATAGGATTAGATATTTTCAACAGGCTTGAGGTTAAATATATAATCTTAGGAAGAAACAAATATGTAGTAACCAATAGGATTGACATTTGAGAGCAGTAGGCACCCTGGACATAGATGCTTTTAGTAATCCATGGTCACTTTCCATTTAGGCTTTGGTACAATCATATGTGTGACCTTTGCATTTTGTGTCCAGAATACTACTGTGGTAAAATGTATATGTAGATCAGGTGACATAAGTATTTCTTCCACCATAAAGGGGAGTAATATTCTGGAAACTTATAAATTAGTACTGGGGATAAAAATAGGTGTACCTTGTGTTGATGATTATTGAGATGATGCATGAATAGACCATATTGTGAATAAAGTATGTAACTGGATCCAACATTAAATAATGGATTGAGTTTGCATCTGAAAATATATTGGAAATCTTATATTGATATATATACCATCATTCCAACGAGTTATATATGCAATGGTATTATTAGGGTTATGGTTTGTCGTGAAGAGTGAGTTTTGCTTCAAAAATGATTATGGAATCGAAAATAATGTGTTTAGAAAGAAGTCTAGTGAAAAGACCAGTAAAGAAACATGGAGGAATACATGTGTTCTGAAGTAGTAAGTAATTGAAAGTGAACCAAATGCCAAAAAAATTTGTGAAGTTCTGGATGAAAAAATACATCCTATGATGTCCATAAACTGAAGAAATAGTAATGTACCAGTGTTGAGTAAAAATGAACTTCAAATTACACATCATGTCCCATAGCAATCTACTTGCATTGATGTTAAACTGGGTCAGTTACTGTAGAAATATTAGGATTTTTAAGCACCATCCACTGAACTAAGTTTTCAGTAGTAGGAAACCAAAATATATTTCAGGTTTATGAATATTACTGAGAATAATCTTGTGAAA
Organism: Callospermophilus lateralis; assembly: GCF_048772815.1. NCBI lineage: Eukaryota > Metazoa > Chordata > Mammalia > Rodentia > Sciuridae > Callospermophilus > Callospermophilus lateralis. The sequence goes on from NW_027510772.1 coordinate 5,669, forward strand.
ATTTGAATTTAAATGAACATAAATGAATATGAATGAATTTAGGGAGTGTATAATAAGACACATATTTTTCATATTTTTTTAAAATCCGTAGAATATACACACACACACACGCACACACACACACACACATGCACACACACACACATTAATATTTAGCAATATATATGCCAATCGATATTCATCATGAAATATAATTCATTCACAAATCCAAAAATATTCATTTTACTGAACATGGATTTATGTATAGTGTTTTTCACTAGGAAGCTCACCCATAGGTGGAATTTTCAGTTCCATCATTATTTAGGGAGAGTCATCTCTTCTCACAATTTTTATATTCCAAAGTCAGTGATCTTACAAGAATGTACGTGTGATACCAGGTAGGATATTGTATATGCATAAAAAAATTACATGTGCTGAATAGGATACAGAGAAAAGGAGACAGGAATTTACATATGTGATAACTTTAAAAAATCATGGAGAAATATTAAAATGAAAAGTTTACTAAATTTAAAACACATACTCTTGATAAAGAGGAAGACAAATACAAATATACACCATGCTTCCTATAAAAGGACTGTACTTCTATTCAGTTAGGTTTTTTTTTCTCCATGATATTAGGATTAGTAGTCAGAGTCTAGTAGGGTATGGGTTAGTGTCAGGGATTCAGTATTTCAAATGGAAAATAGGAAAATGAATCTATTGTGTATGCAAACATGTGATACACAAAAATCTTCCCTCTCTTATCCAGAACAATACCTTGACATAACCATCGCTAAAAGTAAGACACAATTAGAGGAGAGGATTTAGAAAACCTGTGAATACATATGTGGAATGAAAAATGCTCAGGAGTTCACAACACTGGAGGTGGTAAAACAGTTTACAAAAGTATGGGAGATGGTAAACACTTCAGAAACATGGAGCTGTGCTGACCTAAAGACTTATTGAGAAACTTCCTCTGAGGTTAGGCACAAGAAATATATGTATGGCAATATTTAAATCAATGGTTCTGCAACTGATGTGATTCTGCAATCTGGGTCTGCATCTATGTGACCTGGAGGACATGGCTCTTTATTTTGTAATGAACATGAGGCAGCAGGTCTGAAAACTCCCTTTGTAGGTAAACTGTTGCTACTGGGAGCTAAGTGTCTTCCCGTGTGGTCTGTGAAGCCATTTGGTCATCCTCCACTTTTCAGGGTGTTTCTTACTGCTGCACTGGGAATTTGGTATTTGCTTCATGAAATACAATATGTTCAACTGGGACACAATGCTGGAGGGAGTTCTGTCATGTGTGGTTGGTCAGGGTCGGCAAGAGAATGTACGAACCAGGCTTCTATCCCACATAGCTTTCCCCTTGACTATAGCAACCTGATTCTGAACATTGCCCTGAAACCTCTACATATAACAAGATGCCTTTACATATAAAGGTCTGCTGCCTGCACCATGTCAGTCGCAAGATTTGGAAGCCAATGGAAGATCCAGGTGGTCCTACCAAAAATATTTATTTACACACCTATAGTCCACTGCTCTACGCCCACTACCCAGCAGGCTCCAACTTACTGGCATCTCTGTTCTACACCATTTTCACGAAACTCAGTCAATCAAGGCACTGTTTGTTATACTCATGATCAGCAACAGGATATCTAAAGGTTATCCAGTGCCACCTGGTCATGGGGATTTCAAAAATTTCATGGTATTAATCTAGTCATTTTTCAAGGATGAAGTTGGAGGCACTGTGGGTTTCATTTAATTCAGGAACCATTAAATGGTGAGGAAGCTCATTTCAATGAAAGCTCTGGAGAACACTCACAGGCAAGCCTTCCCAAAGAGTGGCCAAAAGGACACATGAATCCAGGCCCATTGAGGTATACAATGTGAGGTCCATGTGTGTTTGGACTCTCAATTATGGCTACCAAGTCTTTAAGAATTAAAACATGTGATATCCTGGCTCAGAATCCCTGAGCTCTGTGGAAAGCCATCCTGGGCCTAGATCTCAGTTTCCAAAAGCGATTCTCATGCGTGGTCTCCTAAAATCCCAACACTATTCATGGCAATACTTCTCTGAGGTCAGTTCCAGAACTCAGTCTCTAAGGGGAATCACACCAGAGTTCAAGCCCTGGTGGACCCAGTCATCTCTTCCAACTACCACACAAATTACCACAATTAAAACAAGAACCCTCCCATATGGCCCTCATCTTCTTTCATATAGACACTCATCATAATCTGGCTGGAGGTTTCCATGAGGGGTGCAGACCAAGACAGTGTCCCAAATAAGCTCCTTTGCCCCTCATTTGCCTAAAGTCAAGGTGGCCTGGACACCCATCCGGTGAACCAAAAGTGATCAAATAGGCCTGCGTTAATACCGCTCCAATTTGAGGACTACTGTCTGTGGGGTTTAGATTCTTTATGTGAATTTTAGTCATGAGAAAACCCAAGCACAATGGGCTAGCCTCTGCAGGTTTTGTAGAACTCTTTTGACCCAAAGGATCCCATTCTCACTTGATGGAAGTCAGGAACCTTACAGAGGAAGTCGAGAGACTTCCTCCCAATAATTGCTCTTTTGGCGAATTTTCTTTTGGATGCACACATGGTAACTTTCTTTAGATCCATCAGGTGCTGAGAATCTAAGCCACAGCCACACACAGGGCCAAGGGCATGATTCAGACACATCCCTTTCCAAAGCAATTAAGGAAAGTGCCACAGGTATGCCCATTCATTTCCATTTGAAAACTGTTTTCTTCAGGCTTCACAAAGGTGTGGCCTGAGGCAAAGACCTTCCTGACATTCAGGGCAACAGAACAATAGGTAAGCAAAAGGCCGAAAGCAGGGTTTCTCCTCTGAGACTTTTCTGGTCACACTGATATCTGAGTTTTCTGAGATGCTCGCCATCCACTACAGCTATCCAGTACATGGCCATGTCACAGAGCTTGGAGGTGGTACATATCTTGGACACAAAACCATGGGCCTATTCTTGAGATTGGCCGGAATTCAGGACGAAAATAGAAACTTAGGAAGGTAGCAGGTGTTGCTCATCGATAAGGCAAGCTACCGTCCATTCATAAATGGGGCAATATGAATGCTGAGAAGATTTCTACTAGACACGACACATCCATTGATGGATTCTCTTTTCTAATGTCTACAACCACGGAAACAGTGGAATACACAGACATAGAAACACTCGCCCTGTGAAAAGACTTACTAGAAACAGTCCACTTCAAATGAAACAAACCGACTGTCCTACCTATTCTCAGAAAATGAGACAAAACCACAAACCCACAACCACACCCACAAAGGCACCTCCTTCCCCTAAGTAGGACTGTGACTATCCAGAGTGTCCTCTGACTTGTGGGCCATAATATGTTCCCCCAAAATGGCCTTTCCTGTCTCAGATCTTGTCTCCTTGGCCAACTCTGTGAACTTCTTAGGAGCCAACGGTGAGCTACTACCTGCTTTCTCATGAAAAGCCCTGCATCCGAGCTTTCCTGGCATTTGGCCTTCCACACATCTGTAGGTACCAAAAAATACTGACCCTGTCCTTGGTAAATCCAAACAAGTGAGACCACTGGGACTGGGACTGGGACTGGCTCTGTGTGCCTGGCTTCCTGGATCCCACGTTCAGAGAGTTCCATCACCAAGAAAGTGAGGTGAGGTCACTTCCTTCCTGAACTGAATGAGGGCACTGTCTTGGCAGCCACTTTGTCCTAACTGTTGCTTCCAAGGGTCCCAAGAAATTGAGGCCGCCCCTACTTCCTGTGACATTTTCACAAGTAAGAATGGTATATCAACCAAAGGCACCCAGGAATAGATCTCCACACAGGCCTGGTTTGGTCCATGATCTCTACATTAAAAAAAAATCTGATTCAGACACAACCTTTTATCCTGACCGGGTTATTTGCCATGGAAGATGACTTTTGGTCTCTCAGGTCCTTTATTGCTTCCTACATCTTCTCCAGGGATCATTTCTGCATGGACCTTTGAGGTTCTCAGCAGGTGGAAGTTTTTCTACATTTCTGTATTGTAATATCAACTCCTTCCCTGCTCTTCTGTAAAGTTAGATTGAGGGAACAGTGTCCGGTTATGGTTAAAAACATGCTCGATTTGGGTTAGAAATCATTTTCCTGGATGAATGATCGTATTGGGAACTTGCTATGTGTAGAAGAATATATAGGTGAAATATATGTATGAAAAAAGAAATTTAAGTCTGATTTGAAGCCCAGAAGGGCATTGGGCCCTTGATAGGGATACGTGGTGTTGAATTACGTTCTGCAGAGTTGTCTCAGATAAATCGATATACAATGGCATAGCACCTTGTACGTTGCATGAATTAATGTAGAAGGAACATCAAGTCAAAAAGGCATAGTCGGTAGTGAAAGGTTAATAAAATTAATAAAATAGGTACTTGTCACTTCCTGTTTTTCTGTATGCTTAACAAAACACTGTTGAAATTTTGAGAAATGTTTGCTAATCTTGTTCTAGAATGTACTGTTCCCAACAGCCGAACTGCAGAATGTACTCCCTCACTCGGTGTCATGCAAACCGCCCACTCGCCCTTACCCATCACTGAACTTCCCTCTCTTCCCTCTCCAAGGAAAGTATATAAGCTCTGCTTAAGCTGTTCTCAGAGGTCTCTGCTCTATTTAATTTAGCTCTGAGCTCCAGCATGCTGGACCACAAATAAACCCTTTGCTGTTGCATGAGACAGTCTCTTGGTAGTATCTTCCTCTGACACTCGCCTGACCTTTACATATTGAGTTTCCACTGAGTTCCAGCAGTGGCGGATGAGAGACCCCAACGGGCTCCTCTCGGAGCAAGTAAGGCGCCTCTTTCTGGTTTCAGGTTTCTTGTTAGGGCTTGGCAAAATTGCTGGCGATGAAGAGCCTGGGCTCCCTCCGACGGTGGCTGAGAGACATGTCACAGAGACAAAGGGCACTTCTCTGGAGGACCCCGCAGAGAACTCGGGAAATCAAGGAACAATAGTCTTCTCGACTCAGTGATATTTTCTTTTAGATTCGTTATTGCCATACCATTGGGTTTTGCCGGCTACTCATTCCTGGTCTCAGTGTTGGACGTTCATTGCCTGTCTTTATGGTCTTGTCTTATCTGTGTCGTGTGTCCTTGCTTTTACTGTTTGTGGAACTTTCATTATGGAACAGAGCACGTCAATGCCTCTGTCCCTGACCCTTGATCACTGGACCAAAGTCCGCTTAAGGGCTCAGAATCTTTCTTTTTTTAGTAAAACGCTGGACCTGGCAGAATCTCTGTGCCTCAGAATGGCCCATCTTTGGAGTCGTATGGCCCCTAGACGGATCTTTCTACTTCCTACTAATTTAAAAAGTCAGAGGTATTGTCTTTCAGCCAGCGCCACATAGCCATCCGGATCAACAGCCATATATCTTAACTTGGCAGGACCTCTGCAAATCTCCTCCTCCATGGGTGAAGCCTTTCCTTGCCCCTACCTCTGCTCCTACTCCTTCCCCCATGATCTCTCAAACCCTCTCAACCTCCTCCTCCTCCACCCTCTGTTCTCCCTGAGTCACAGATTTGACTCTACTGGACTCTTCTCCCCCTCCTTATCCCCTGCCCTCGTCCCCTAACACACAACACACTCTAAGTGATTCCGCTGCTGCTGACTAAGCCTCTCTACCATTGGAGGAAGCTAAGCCGGTAATAGGATCTGACAATGGACCGATGTTCATGACCCAGGTAAGTCAGGGGTTAGCCAGGAACCTGGGGATTAATTGGAAGTTAAATTGTGCTTATAGACCACAGAGTTCAAGACAAGTAGAAAGAATGAATAGAACCATTAAAGAGACCTTAACGAAATTAAGCTTAGAGACCAGCATAAGATTGGACTATGCTCCTGCCTTATGCAATGTTTCATGCAAGAAAAAATCCCTTTGTTTCTTTGAGTAACCTTACCACATGTGAAATTCTTTATGGTGGCCCTCCTCCAGTAGGGGACCTAAGCCCAACTGTAAGACCTAAAGATCCTTTCCACACCCCCTTGCTTGACAGACTTAAAGATCTTGAAAGAACTCAGTAATACCTGTGAAAACAGCTGGCCACTGCCTACCCAACTGGGAACCAGGGGATTCCACATCCATATCAAGTAAGAGATTTCATCTATGTAAGATGATATCAGGTGTCATCCCTGGTACCCCGCTGAAAAGGACCATACCAGGTGCTATTATAACACCTACAGTGGTAAACGTAAACAGAATCACTTCCTGGATCCATACCTCTCATCTCAAGCCTGCTGCCTATACAGAATCTTTCTGGAAACTGAAAAAGACTGGTAACAGTTTCAAATTGTGTATTCGCAATGTGAATAAGGTTATATACTCTCCCCTTGGCTACAAGTAGTCCTAACCCTCATCAGCCCATTAAGCAGTGATGGCTGATCACAAATCCTACTGGAAAAGAAGTATGGTCTATCTCGCATACAGCCCCCTTAGGGACCTGGTGGCCATCTCTCCACCCAGACATTTGTTAGCTGGCTATAGGTATTTCCTATTGTGATATCCCTGATGAAGAGGATCCCACTAAAATACCATTAAATCCCTTCTGTACCATAGATAATGGAAACAAACATTATGGATGTAGGGACACGCGAGCCAGAAGCAGATTGGCTAGTCTAGATTACTAAGTTTGCCTGGCAGACTATCAAAGCCACAAAGAGTAATGGCTGTGTGGGGGAAAAGCCGACTTTTTCTGTATGTCATGGAAATGTGTGCATACAGGGGCTGCCTGATGAAACCCCAATTCTTCATCAAATTCAGTACACAGCATTGGCCACATTACCAATTAGACAACCAAAAACTATGGCACCCAGATGGGTCTCTAGATCCTCAAATTTTGCGTGACCTTTTTAACTTCTGCAAGTGCTCAAAAGAGTGAAAGGAAATTCCCCTATGTGGAAGCCTTTTCCCTCCCTCACTCACATCCTGAACTATGCTTCTCCAATAGATCATTATCCTCAGCCTTCTGCTCCAGACCCTCTGATGTCACTCCCATCTCAGCAACTTGATTTCTCCCCTCCAATAACTAGATCAGAAACCCAAAGCTCCACCAGTTCTCAGACCATCGGCCCCTTGCTGAGGTAGCAGGTACATAGGTACCGCTCCACCGACTCATTCCTCTCATCTCCTGTCAGTGCCCTCACCGGGTCCCACCAGGTCCTCTTACCAGCTAACCCAATGCTCAAACGAGCTGAGGAGAGCCCTGAGACCCTTATCCAAGATGTAATATAATTGGCCTTTAAAGTTGCTTTGTCATCACTGAAAACATGTTACTAAAATTTAAAGTCCCTCACAGGATTTTGGGATCCTCACTCCCGTCTTTCACTCTGCTCTACCTGATCTACTGCTCAAGTTTGCTGCTAGGAAATTCCCAATACCCTTTCGCATTATTCTTTTACATCTCTCTTTTCCCTCATTCTCAGATCCTCGGAGGTGCTCTCAGCCCCACCTTCCCCGTCTTTCCCCCTCTGTACCAGGCCCACAGAAAAGTCTTAAATGACCTTCTTCAGAAGTCTTCACCATGGCTGAGTTTTGAACTTTCAGCAAAACAGTCCCAATAAAGACTTTAATGTAGATAAACTTTCTCTTTCGTATTGCCCTGTTCTACTTGGCCACTGGCTAAAAATCTCAGTACTTCTAAGCTAGACAACCCCTAACTAGTTTTTCACAAAATATGTGAACAAGTCCTCTGGCCTTCAGCTGGGGCTTCACAGAGATGGCTACATTTCTAAGATAAAGAAATTACCAACCGGGCTCCATGGTAACAGTTGGCAGGGGGAAAATAAGAAATGGAAGAAAAAGCTCTCCTCCTCCCAGGTGTCCTTGAAAAGTTAACTTGCCCAGAACAGAAGGAAAAACAGAAACAAATACTGCTTTTTTAAACTTCTGAAGACTGTGAACTTCTGAGCCCCATCCCTTATATGTTGGGTACAAAATTCTGAAACTACCTAAACTTGAGTTTCAGGGGATTAATTGATTACAATAGAAGCAATGCCCTCTGAATCCGGTTGCAACCAAATAGGACTGTTTCCCTCTCTTGAGTGCTATCTTAGGTGCCTTGCTTTGTCAGTGCCTACAACAGCATGATTCTATATACTTAAACATCGTTTATGTTTTCATGAAATGATCAAGATATGTGATAAATTGTGTAATGGTGCAGATGTTTCCCAGAGTGCTCTATCATGACGCAGGTTCATTTGAAGAACAAATAGGGGGGGCATACAACCGGTTCCACTGGGAACATATATCCCTCACTTTAGCCATCCTATTAGGAATAGGAGTTGCTGCACGGGTGGGCAGAGGAACCAGTGGCATTGTCCATGGGACACAAAAGATGACCCAATTAGAAGCAGCAATAGAGCAAAAGTAAGATATTAGAAACCTCCTTCAGGGCTTTGCATGAAACTTTAACCTCTCTCTCTGAAGTTGTTTTACAGAACAGTTGAGGGTTGGACCTCCTCTTCATTAGAGAAGAGGGGCTTTCTGCTGCATTGAGGGAAGAATGTTGTTTTTATGCTGACTACACTGGAGTCGTAATAAAATCTATGAGTAAATTTAAAAGACACCTTGAAGAGCATCAACAAGTGAGAGAGGGCCCAAAAGGGTGGCTTGAGTCTTGGTTCACACAGTCCCCCGGTTAACTACGTTTTTATCAACCCTGGCCGGTCCAATAATAATCCTCATATTATTGCTAACTATAAAACCCTGTTTGCTCAACCGTGTAATGTCTTTTCTCCAGGCTCAAATTGGAGGAGTTAAACTTATGGTAATACCCCACTAGCAGACATTGAATGTGACACCCTCCAATGATCATTTTTATGATTAAAATTAGCCAGAAGAAGAAGTGGGGAAAGAAATATTAATAAAATAGGTACTTGTCACATCTTGTTTTTCTGTATGCTTAACAGAACACTGTTGAAATCTTGAGAAATGTTTGCAAAACTTGTTCCCAGAATGTTCTATCCCCAACTGCCAAATTGCAGAATGTACTCCCTCTCCCAGTTGCATGCAAACCGCCCACTCGCCCTGACACATCAATACAATTCCCTCCCTTCTCTCTCCAGGGAAAGTATATAAGCTCTACTTCAGCTATTCTCAGGGCTATCTGCACTATTCAGGTGAGCACTGAACCCCAGCATTCTGGACACCCAATAAACCCTTTGATGTTGCATGAGATAGCCTGTTGGTAGTCTCCTCCTCTGAAGCTCGCACCACGTTTACTTGGATGATTGAATGTAGAAGAGAACATCCAGTCAAAAAGGGATAGTCTGTAGCATTAGGAAGATAATCAGTAAGTTTAGGAAGAAGGGTGAGTATAAGATTTGGAACAAAAGTTTCTTAGCAATAGGATTTCGATTAGAGAGTGAATGTAAATGTCAGCACAAGTGAAGAGTCAGTCACAATGATGAAGTGGGGAAAATATGTAGGAAAGCATATATCAATAGAGACATTACAAAATCAGGCAGAGTATAAAGTGTGTGATAGGATTAGACATTTTGAACAGGGTTGAGTTTAAATATATAATCTTAGGAAGAAACAAATATGTAGTCACAAATAGGATTGACATTTGAGAGCATTGGGCAAATTTCAGGTGGATGAATATTTTGAGAATAATCTTGTGAATAGTTGATTATAAATCCACATACATGAACATGAATGAATTTAGGGAGTGAATATAAGACACATATATTTCATATTTTGAAAAATCTGGAGAGTGTATATATATATATATATGTATATATATATATATACATATATATATATACATATATATATATACATATATATACATATACATAAAACACACACACAGACAAAAAAGTAGCAATATATATGTCAATCAAAATTCATTATAAAATATATGCCATCCACAGATCTAAAAATATTCATTTTACTGAACATGGATTTATGTATAATGCTGTTCAACTAGCAAGCTCACCCATAGGTTGAATATTCAGTTCCAACAGGGTTTAGTAGGAGTGATCTCTTCTAACAATTTGTATCTGCCAAGTCAGCCACCTCACAAGAATGTACGTGTGGTACCAGATAGGAATCTATATGTGCATATAAGAATACAGAGAAAGGGAGACAGGAATTCACATATTTGTTAACCTTAAAAATACTAGGACAACTATTTCAACAAACAATTGACTAGATTTATAACTCCAACTCTGTATCATGCAAAAGGCAAATCCATCTATACACCATGCCTACTCTGTACTGCTTGTATTTCTATTCTTTATGGGTTATTTTTCTCCATCATATTAGGATTAGTAGTCAGAGTCTGGTAGGGTATGGGTTAGAGTCAGGTATTCAGTCTTTTGAATTGAAAATAGGACACTGAATCCAATGTGTATGCAAATATATGCTACGGAAAAATCTTCCCACTCTCCTCCAGAACAATACCTTGACATTACCTTCGCCCCAAGTAAGACACAATTAGAGGAGAAGAGTTAGAAAATCTGTGAATACATATCTAGAATGGAAAATGCTCCAGATTTCACATCTTTGGAGGTGGTAGAGGAGTTTCCAAAAGTAAGAGACAGGGTAAACACTCCACAAACATGGAGCTCTGCTGGCCAAAAGACTTTTTGAGAATCTGCCTCTGAGGTTGGGCACTTGAAATATATGTTGTTGTCAGGAGCTTTAGCTTTATTTGTAGTGAAACCATCAAAGCTGGATCTGCATCTATGTGACCTGGAGGAAATGGTTACTTATTTTAAAATAAAAATGAGGCAGCAGTGATGAATTCTCTTTTTGTAGGTAAACTTTGGCCACTGAGGGCTAAGGGTCTTCCCGTGTGGACTGTGAAACCAATGGTCATCCTCAAATTTTCGTGGTGTTTCTTGCTGCTGCACTGGGAGTTTGGTATTTGCTTCATGAAATACAACGAGTTCAAATGGGACACAGTGCTGAAGGGAGTTCTGTCAGGTGTGGTTGGCAGGGTCTCCAGGAGAATGCACCAACCAGGGTTCTATCTCAAGTAGCTTGCCCCCTTGACAATAGCAACATGATACTGAACATTGCCCTGAAACCTCTCCATATAAAAATATGCCTTTACATATATGGGTGTGATGGTTGCACCATGTCAGTCACAGCCATTTGGAAGCCAATGGAAGATCCACATGGCCCCACCACAGATGTTTTATCACACATTTGCATAACACAGCTCTAGGCCCACTACTTACCAGGCCCCAACTTACTGGCATCTCTGTTCTACACCATTTTCATGAAACCCAGCCAATCAAGGCCCTGTCTGTTATACTCATGATCATCAACAGGACATCAAAGGTCCTCCAGTGCCAGCTGGTCATCGGAATTTCTAAAATTTCATGGTAATTATCTAGCATTTTTTCACAGATGCATTTGGAGGCAATGTTGGTTTCAATTCATTCAGGAACCATTAAATGGTGAGGAAGCTAATTTCAGGGAAATCTCTGGAGCACTCTCACAGGCAAGTCTACCCAAAGAGTGGCCAAAAAGTCACATGAAGCCAGGCCCATGGAGGTCTACAAAGCGAGGTCCAAGTGTGTTTTGAATCTCAATTATGCCTGCCAAGTCTTTCAGAATAAAATCATGTAATATCCTGGCTGTGATTCCCAGTGTTCTGTGGAAAGCCACTCTGGGCCTTGATCCCAGGTTCCAATGGCAACTCTCATTCATGGCCTCCTAAAATCCCAACACAATTCATGTCAATACTTCTCTGAGGTCAGTTCCAGAACTCAGTCTCTAAGGGGAATCACAGCAGAATTCAAGCCCAGGTTTACCCAGTCATCTCTTCCAACTGCCACACAAATGACCACAATTATAACCAAAACACTCCTACATGGCCCTCATCTTCTACCATAAAGATACTCATCATAACATCTGGATGGAGGTTTTCATGAGAGGCACATCCCAAGACAGTGTCCAAAATAAGCTCCCTTGCCCCTCATTTGCCAAATGTCAGGGTGGCTTGGACACCCTTCCTGTGAACCAGGAGTGATCAAATAGGCCTGCCCTTAATACTGCTTCGCTTCTCCAATTTGAGGCTCTCTGACTGTTGGGTCTAGATTCTTTTTGTGAATTGGAGTCATGAGAAAAGCCAATCCCCTCTGCAGAGATTTGAAGAACTCATTTCACCCAAAGAATCCCTATTCTGACATGATGGATTTCAGAAACCTAACAAAGGAAGGCAATATAATTCATGCACATTGATTGAACGTTTTTCCATTTTGGTTTAGATGCACATATGGGATCTTTCTTTACTTCCATCAGGTGCTGAGAATCTAAGTCACAGCCTAAAACAGGGCAAAGGGCCTGAATCAGACACATCCTTTTCCAATGAAATTAAGCAAAGAGCCAGAGGTGATGCACATTCATTTCCATTTGAAAACTGTTTTCTTCAGGCTTAACAAAGGGGTTGCATGAGACAAAGACCTTCCTGATATTCAGGGCAACAGAACAATAGGTAAGCAAAAGGCCCAAAGCAGGGTATCTCCACTGAGACTTTCCTGGTCACACTGATATCTGAGTTTTCTGAGATGCTGGCCATTCCATTCAGGTATCCAGTACATGGCCATGTCAAAGACCTTGGATTTGGTACATATCTTGGACACATAACCATGAGCCTATTCTAGAGAGTGGCCAGAATTCAGGAAGAAAACAGGGACTTAGGAAGGTATTAGGTGTTGCCCGTGCATAAGGCAAGCCACACTCCATTCATAAATTGGGCAGGATGAATGCTGGGAAGCTTTATACTAGACATGACACATCCATTGCTGCATTCTCTTTTCTCATGTCTACTACCACAGGCACAGTGGGATACACAAACATGGAAACACTCACCTCTTCAAACGACTTACCGGAAACAGTTCACTCCAAAACAAACAAACCGCCATTCCTACCTATTTTCAGAACATGAGACAAACCACAAACCCACACCCACTCCCAAAAAGGCACCTCCTTCCCCATAGGTGTATGACTAACCAGAGTGTCCTCTGACTGGTGGCCATACTCTGTTCTTCCGAAATGGCCTGTCCTCTCTCAGATCTGTTTTCCTTGGCCAACTCTGTAAAGTTGTAAGGAAAAAGTGGAGAGCCACTACCTGCTTTCTCAGGAAAGCTCCCTATTCAGAGCTCTCCAGGCATTTGGTAATCCTCACTTCAGTAGGTACCAAGAATGACTGACTCTATCTTTGGTAAATCCAAACAAGTGAGCCCACTGGGACTGGGACTGGGACTGCCTCTGGGTGCCTGGCTCCTTGGATACAAAGTTCAGAGAGTTCCATCACCAAGGAAATGAGGAATGTCACATTCTTTGGAACTGAATGAGCTCACTGCCTTGGCAAAGGTATATCTTATGATGTGCAAAAACTGAAGAAATAATAATGTAAGAGTGTCGAATACAAATGAATGACAAATTACATATCATGTCCCATAGGAGTCTACTTGCATTGATGTTAGACGGGGTCAGTTACTGTAGAATAATTAGGATTTGTATGCACCATTCACTGAAGTTAGTTTTCAGTACTAGGAAACAAATATGTATTTCAGGTGGATGAATATTTCTGATTATAATCTTGTGAAAAGTTGATTATAAATCCACATACATGAACATGAATGAATTTAGAGAGTGTATATTAGACACATATATTTCATATTTTGAAAAATTTGGAGAGTATATCTATATCTATATCTATATCTATATCTATATCTATATCTATATCTATATCTATATATACACACACACACACACAAACACACACACAAAACACTCACAGACATTAAAAAGTACCAATATAAATGCCAATCGAATTCATCAGTAAATATATATCATCCACAAATGCAAAAATATTTATTTTACTGAACATGAGTTAATGTATAATGTTGTTCTACTAGGACGCTCTCCTATAGGTTGAATTTTCATTTCCAACAGCATTTAGGAGGAGTGAACTCTTCTCACAATTTGTATCTGCCAAGACAGCCACCTCACAAAAATGTACGTGTGATACCTGGTAGGATTCTATATATGCATATAAATATACATGTGTGAATAGGCTACAGAAAAGGGAAACAAGAATTCACATATTTGTTAAGTTTAAAAACACATGGAGAATATTTCAATTAAAATTTGACTAGATTTATAACTCCTCCATTATAAAATGCAAATGTCAAGTCCAACAATACAACATGTCTCCTCTGAAGTGCTTGTATTTCTATTGTGTTGGGTTAATTTTCTTCATTATATTAGGATGAATAGTCTGAGTCTACTAGGTATGGGTTAGTGTCAGGGATTCAGTATTTCGAATGGAAAATTGGAAAATGAATCCAATGTGTATGTAAATATATGGTGCACAAATATCCTCCTGCTCTCATCCAGAACAATGCCTTGTCATTACCTTCACCCCAAGTAAGACACAATTAGAGGAGAAGAGTTACAAAATCAGTGAATACATATCTGAAATGGAAAATGCTCAGGAGTTCACAACCTTGGAGGTGGTAGAGCAGTTTCCAAAAATAAGGGACACGGTAAACACTCCACAAACATGGAGCTCTGCTGGCCTAAAAATTTTTTGACAAACTGCCACTGAGTTTTGCACTTGAAATATATGTTGTTTTCAGGAGATTTGGCTTCCTTTGTAGTGAGACCATCAAAGCTGGGTCTGAATCTATGTGACCTGGAGGACATGGTTTTTTATTTCCAATGAACTAGATGAAGCAGTGCTGAATCCTCTCTTTGTAGGTAAACTGAGGCCACTGGGGACTAAGTGTCTCCCCGTGTGGACTGTGAAGCCATTTGGTCCTCTTCCACTTTTTGTGGTGTTTTTGCTGCTGCACTGTGAGTTTGGTATTTGTTTCACGAAATACTAGGAGCTAAACTGGGACACAGTGCTGGAGGGAGTTCTGTCACGTGTGGTGGGTCAGGGTCTGCAAGAGAATGCACCAACTAGGCTCCTATCTCTCACAGCTTGCCCCATTGCCCCCTTGTCCATATCAACCTGATTCTAAATTTTCCTCTGAAAAATCTCCATGTAACAAGATGCCTTTACATACAAGGGTCTGCTGGCTGCACCATGTCAGTTACAAGCCATTTGGAATCCAATGGTAGATCCACATGGCCCTACCACGGATGTTTTATCAAACAACTCCCCACCACTGCTCTAGACCCACTACTCAGCAGGCTCCAACTTACTGGCATCTCTGTTCTACACCATTTTCATGAAACTCAGTAAGTCAAGGCACTCTCTGGTATAATCATGATCAGCAACAGGACATGCAGTGTTTCTCCAGCGCCACCTGGTCATAGGAATTTCAAAAATTTCATGGTATTTATCTAGCCATTTTTCAAGCATGAAGTTGGAGGCACTGTGGATTTCAGTTCATTCAGCAAACATTAAATGGTGAGGAAGCTCATTTCAATGAAATCTCTGGAGAACTCTCACAGGCACGGCTTCCCAAAGAGTGGACAAACGGTCACATTAGGCCAGGCCCATTGAGGTCTACAATGTGAGGTCCATGTGTGTTTTGACTCTCAACTATGGCTGCCATTTCTTTAAGAATAAAATCATGTGATATCCTTGCTGAGATTCCCAGGCCTCTGTGGAAATCCACCCGGGGCCTAGGTCTCAGTTTCCAAGAGCGACTTTCATGCGTGGCCTCTTAAAATCCCAACAAAATTCATGGCAATGCTTCTCTGAGTTCACTTCCAAAATCCAGTCTCTAAGGGGAATCACACCAGAGTTCAACCCCACGTGTACCCAGTCATTTTTTCCAATGCCACACAAATGACCAAAATCAAAACCAAAACACTCCCACATGGCCCTCATCTTATTCCATATAGTCAATCATCTTAACCTCTGGCTGGAGGTTTCCATGAGGGGCGCAGCCCAAGACAGTGTCCAAAATCAGCTCCTTTGCCCCTCATTTGCCTAAAGTCAGGGTAGCCTGGACACCGTTTCTGTGAACCAGGAGTGAACAAATGAGGCTGCCTTTAATACTTCTTTGTTTCTCCAATTTGAGGCCTACTGATTTTAGGTATCAATTCTTTAGGTGATTTAGAGTCATGTGAAAACACAAGCACCTCTGCAGGGCTTTGAAGAACTCATTTGACCCAAAGAATCCCTATTGTCATTTGATGGAGTGCAGGAACCTAACAGAGGAAGGCAAGAGACTTCATCCACAATGAATGATATTTTTTTGCCATTTTGGTTTTGGAAGCTCACATGGGATCATTCTTAAGATCTATCAGGTGCTGAGAATCTAAGTCTCAGCCACACACAGGTCCAAAGGCTGATAAAGACACATCTCTTTCCAAAGCAATTAAGCAAAGAGCCACAGGTGAGGCCCATTCATTTCCATTTGAAAACTGTTTTCTTCAGGCTTCACAAAGGGGTGGCATGAGGCAAAGACCTTCCTGACATTCAGTGCAACACAACAATAAGTAAGCAAAAGGCCCAAAGCAGGGTTTCTGCACTGAGATTTTTCTGGTCACACTGATATCTGAGTTTTCTGAGATGCTCGCCATTCTCTTCAGCTATCCAGTACATGGCCATGTCACAGAGCTTGGCAGTGGTACATATTTTGGACACAAATCCATGAGCCTATTCTGGAGAGTGGCCAGAATTCAGGAAGAAAACAACAACTTAGAAAGATAGCAGGTGTTGCACATCGATAAGACAAGCTGCAGTCCATTCATATATTGGGCAGGATGAATTATGGGAAGATTTATACTAGACAGGACACATCCATTAATGCATTCTCTTTTCTAATGTCTACAACAACAGACACAGTGGGATACACAGAAACAGAAACACTCGCCGTGTCAAATGACTTACTAGAAACTGTCCACTCCAAACCAAACAAACCGCCTATCCTATCTATTCTCAGAACATGAGACAAAACAACAAACCCACACCCACTCCCACAAAGGCACCTCCTTGCCCCAAGTAGGTCTGTGACTATCCGGAGTGTCCTCTGACTGGTGGGCCATACTATGTTCCCCCGAAATGGCCTGTCTTCTCTCAGACATTCTTTCCTTGACCAACTCTGTGAAGATGTCAGGAAAAAGTGGTTAGCCACTACCTGTTTTCTCAGGAACGGTCCATCTTCAGAGCTCTCCTGGCATTTGGCCATCCTCACATCATTAGGTACCAAGAAAACTGACTCTGTTCTTGGTAAATCCAAACAAGTGAGCCCACTGGGAGTGGGACTGGGACTGCCTCTGGGTGCCTGGCTTCTTGGATACCAAGTTCAGAGAGTTCCATCACCAAGGAAATGAGGTATGTCACATTCTTTGGAACTGAATGAGGTCACTGCCTTGGCAACCACTTTGTCCTAACAGTTGCTTCCAAGGGTAACATAAGATGGAGGTTGCCCCTACTTCCTGTGACACTTTCATAAGGTAGAATGTATATCAACCATTGGCACCCGGGAACAGCTCTCCACTCAGGCCTGGTTAGGTCCATCTTCTCTACAATAAGAACAGAGAGATTCAGATTCAGACACATCCCTTCATCCTGACCAGGTTGTTTGCCATGGAAGATGACTTTTGCTCTCTCAGGTGTTTCATACCTGCCTACAACTTCTCCAGGTATCATTTGTGCATGGACATTTGAGGTCCTCATCAGGTGGAAGGTCCCCAACTTTCCTGTATTGTAAGAACCACTCTGACAGCTCTTTTGCCCATTTTGGTTTGGGATGCACACATGGGATTTTTCTTTAGACCCATCATGTGCTGTGAATCTAAGCCACAGCCTCACATAGGGCTGAGAGGCTGATTCAGAAACATCCATTTCCAAAGCAATTAAGCAAAGAGGCACAGGTAATGACCTTTTTTTTCCATTTGAAAACTATTTTCTCAGGCTTCACAAAGTGTGGCGTGAGGCAAAGACCTTCCTGACATTCAGGGCAACAGAATAGGTAAGCAAAAGGCCCAAAGCAGGGTTTCTCCACTGAGACTTTCTTGGGCATACTGATACCTGAGTTTTCTGAGATACTCGCCATTCCCTTCAGCTATCCAGTACATGGCCATGTCACAGAGATGGAGGTGGTACATAATTTGGACACAAAATCATGAGCGTATTCTGGAGAGTGTCCAGAATTCAGGAAGAAAACAGGAATTTAGAAAGATGGCAGGAGTTGCCCATCCATACGGCAACCTGCAGTCCATTCATTAATTGCACAGGATGAATGCTTTGAAGCTTTCTTGTAGACAGGACACATCCATTGATGCATTCTCTTTTCTAATGTCTACAATCAAGGACACAGTATGATATATAGACACAGAAACACTCACCTTGTCAAAGGACTTACTAGACACAGTCCACTCCAAAACAAACAAACCAGCTTTCCTAACTATTCTCAGAACATGAGACAAAACCACAAACTCACACTCACACCCAAAAAGTCACCTCCTTTCCCCAAGTAGGTCTGTGACTATCCGGAGTGTCCTCTGACTTGTGGGCCATACTATGTTCCCCCAAAATGGCGTGTCCTGTCTCCAATCTGTTCTCTTTGGCCAACTCTGTGATGTTGTCAGGAGCCCATGGTGAGAAACTACCTGCTTTCTCTGGAAAGGCCAGTCTTCATAGTTTCCAGGCATTTGGCTGTCCTCACATCAGTAGGTACAAAGAAAGAGTAACTCTGTCTTGTTAAATCCAAACAAGTTAGCCCACTGGGACATGGAGTGGGTTTGACTCTGTGTGCCTGGTTTCCTGGATCCCAAGATCACAGACTTTCATTACCAAAACTGTAAGGTGATGTCACTTTCTTCAAGATCTGAATGAAGTCACTGCCTTGGAAACCACTTTGTTTTAACAGTTGCTTACATGGTTCCCAAAAGATGGAGGCTGCCTCTACTTGCTGTGACTCATTCATATGTTAGAATGGTATATCAACCATAGGCACCGGGGAACAGCTCTCCACACAGGCATGGTTTGGTCCATCTTCTCTACATTAGGAAGAGAGAGGCTAATTCAGACACATCCCATCAACCTGACCAGGTTGTTTGCCATGGAAGATGACTTTTGCTCTCTCATGTCCTTCATAGATGCCTACATCTTCTCCAAGGATCATTTCAGCATGGAACTTTTAGGTTTTCAGCAGCTGGAAGATCGCCTATATTCCTGTATTGTAAGACCAACTCTGTCCCTGCTCTTCTGTAAAATTAGATTGAGGGAAAAGTGTATAGTTAGGGTTAATAACATGTTCAATTTGGGTTAGGAATCATTCTCTGGAATGAATATTTGTATTAGGAACCTGCGATATTTATAAGAATATATAGGTGAAATATAAGTATGAAAACAGAAATCTAGGTAAGTTTTGAAGCCCAGAAGGGCATTGGGCCCTTGATTGGGATACTTAGCATTGATTTATGTCCTGCACAGTTGTCTCAGTTAAATCAATATACTATGGCATAGGACCTTCTAATTTGGATGATTGAATGTGGAAGAGAACATCCAGTCAAAAAGGGATATTCGGTAGGATTAGGAAAATAGTCGGTGGGTTTAGATTAAAGAGTGAGTATAGGATTTGGACCAAAAGTTCTTTAGCAATAGGGTTTCAGGTAGAGAGTGAATGTAAATGTCAGCACATGTGAAGAGTCAGTCACAATGATGAACTGGGTAAAATATGTAGGAAAGCAATATTTTGAAGACGTATAAATTAATTGGGGGTACAAATAGGTGTACCTTGTGCCTATGAATATAGAGATAATGCATGAATAGACCATACTGTGAATAAATAATATAACTGGTTCGAACTTTAAATAATGGATTGAATTGATTTCTGAAAATATAGAGGAAACCTAATATTGATATACAATCATCCATTCCAAACAGTTATGCATCTAATGGTGATATTAGATTTATGGTTTATCATGAAAAGTGTGTGAGTTTTGCTTCAAAACTGATTATGAAATTAAAAAAAAAAATGTGTTTGCAGAGAAGTCTCATGAAAAGACCAGTCAAGAAACCGGGAGGAATACATGTGTTCTGAAGCAGGAAATGATTAAAAGTGAAAAAATACCTATAAAGTTGTGAACTTGTGGATGAAATATATATCCTATGATGTGCAAAAACTGCAGAAATATTAATGTAGCAGTGTGGAATATAAATGAACGTCAAAATACACATCATGTCCCATAGGAATCTACTTGCATTGATGTTAAACTGGGTCAGATACTGTAGAATTATTAGGATTTGTATGCACCATTCACAGAAGTGAGTTGTCAGTACAAGGAAACAAATATGTATTTCAGGTGGATGAATATTTCCAATAATAATCTTGAGAAAAGTTGATTATATTTCCTCATGCATGAACATGAATGAATGTATGAATGTAGAGAGTGTATATAAGACACATATATTTCATGTTTTGATAAATCAGGAGAGTATATATATATATATATATATATATATATATATATATATATATATATACCAAAAAAACACACAGAGAAACATAAAAAAGTAGCAATATATGCCAAATGAAATTTATAATGAAATGTATAACATCTACTGATGCAAAAATATATACTTTACTGAACATGAAATTATGTATAATGTTGTTGTACTAGGAAGCTCACCCATAGGTTGAATTTTTAGTTCCAACAGCGTTTAAGAGGGGTAGTCTCTTCACACAATTTATATCTGCCGAGTCAGCAACCTCACAAAAATGTACGTGTGATACCAGGTAGGATTCTATATGTATATATAAAAATACATGTGCTGTATAGGCTAGAGAGAAAGGGAGGCAGGGATTCACATATTTGTTAATTTTAAAAACACATGAAAAACTATTCCAAATAAAAATTCACTAGATTTATAACACCTACCATTTATTATGCAAAAGAAAAGTTCAAAAATACACCATGCCTCCTCTGACCTGCTTGTATTTCTGTTCTATTTGGGTTATTTTTCTCCATCATATTAGGATTAGTAGTCAGAGTCTAGTAGGGTATGTGTTAGTGTCAGGGATTCAGTATTTTGAATGGAAAATAGGAAAAAGAATCCAATGTCTATCAAATATGTGCTACACAAAATATTTCCCCTCTCTCATCCAGAACAATGCTTGATATTACCTTCACCCCAAGTAAGACACAATTAGTGGAGAAGAGTTATAAAATCTGTGAATATATAACTGGAATGGAAAATGCTCAGGAGTTCACAACCTTGGATGTGGTAGAGAAGTTTCCATAAGTAAGTGACAGGTTAAAAACTCCACAAACATGGAGCTCTGCTGGCCTAAAGGACTTCTTGATAAACTGCCTCTGAGGTTGGGCACTTGAAATATATGTTGTTTTCAGGAGCTTTAGCTTCTTTTGTCGTGAGACCATCAAAGCTGGGTCTGATTCTATGTGACCTGGAGGACATGGTTTCTTATTTTCTAATGAACATGAGGCAGCAGTGGTGAATTCTCTCTTTTAAGTAAAATGTGACCAGTGCGTGCTAAGTCTCTCCCCATCTGGGCTGTGAAGCCATTTGGTCATCCTCCACTTTTTCATGGTTTTTCTTTCTCCTGCATTGGTAGTTTGGTATTTGCTTCACGAAATACAAGGAGTTCAAAAGGGACACAGTGCTGGATGGAGTTCTGCCACATGTGGTGGGTCAGGGTCTGCAGGAGAATGCACCAACCAGGCTTCTATCCCACATATCTTTTTCCCTTGTTTATTGCAACCTGATTCTTAACATTGCCATGAAACCTCTCCATATAACAAGACGCCCTTACATATTAGTGTCTGCTGGCCTCACCATGTCTGTCACAAGCCATTTGGAAGCCAATGGCAAATCCATATGGCCACATCAGAGATGTATTATGACACACATACACACCACTGCTCTAGGCACACTACTCAGCAGGCACCAACTTACAGGCATGTCTGTTCTAGATCATTTTCATGAAACACAGTCAATCAAGGCACTGTCTAGTATACTCATGATAAACAACAGGACATCCAAAGGTTCTCCAGAGACATGTTGTATAGTTGGACTTGACATTTCCATTATATAAGGTAGGAGTTATAAATCAATCTCTCTCTTCTTATTGTAGAGAAGATGGACCAAACCAGGCCTGAGTGGAGAGCTGTTCCCGGGTGCCAATGGTGATATACATTCTACCTTATGAAAGTGTCACAGGAAGCGGGGGCAACCTCCATTTTATGTTACCCTTTGAAGCAACTGTTAGGACAAAGTGGTTGCCAAGGCAGTGACCTCATTCTGTTCCAAAGAATGTGACATACCTCATTTCTTTGGTGATGGAACTCTCTGAACTTGGTATCCAAGAAGCCAGGCACCCAGAGGCAGTCCCAGTCCCAGTCCCAGTGGGCTCACTTGTTTGGATTTACCAATGACAGAGTCAGTTTTCTTGGTACCTAATGATGTGAGGATGGCCAAATGCCAGGAGAGCTCTGAAGATGGACCGTTCCTGAGAAAACAGGTAGTGGCTAACCACTTTTTCCTGACATCTTCACAGAGTTGGTCAAGGAAACAAGATCTGAGAGAAGACAGGCCATTTCGGGGGAACATAGTAAGGCCCACCAGTCAGAGGACACTCCGGATAGTCACAGACGTACTTGGGGGAAGGAGGTGCCTTTGTGGGAGTGGGTGTGGGTTTGTTGTTTTGTCTCATGTTCTGAGAATAGATAGAAAAGGCGGTTTGTTTGGTTTGGAGTGGACAGTTTCTAGTAAGTCATTTGACACGGTGAGTGTTTCTGTTTCTGTGTATCCCACTGTGTCCGTTGTTGTAGACATTAGAAAAGAGAATGCATTAATGGATGTGTCCTGTCTAGTATAAATCTTCCCATGCCCAATATATGAATGGACTGCAGCTTGTCTTATCGATGTGCAACACCTGCTATCTTTCTAAGTTGTAGTTTTCTTCCTGAATTCTAGCCACTCTCCAGAATAGGCTCATGGATTTGTGTCCAAAATATGTACCACCTCCAAGCTCTGTGACATGGCCATGTACTGGATAGCTGAAGAGAATGGCGAGCATCTCAGAAAACTCAGATATCAGTGTGACCAGGAAAGTCTCAGTGCAGAAACCCTGCTTTGGGCCTTTTGCTTACTTATTGTTGTGTTGCACTGAATGTCAGGAAGGTCTTTGCCTCAGGCCACCCCTTTGTGAAGCCTGAAGAAAACAGTTTTCAAATGGAAATGAATGGGCCTCACCTGTGGCTCTTTGCTTAATTGCTTTGGAAAGGGATGTGTCTTTATCAGCCTCTTGGGCCTGTGTGTGGCTGTGACTTAGATTCTCAGCACCTGATGGATCTTAAGAATGATCCCATGTGAGCTTCCAAAACCAAAATGGCAAAAAATTTCATTCATTGTGGATGAAGTCTCTTGCCTTCCTCTTTTAGGTTCCTGCACTCCATCAAATGACAATAGGGATTCTTTGGGTCAAATGAGTTCTTCAAAGCCCTGCAGAGGTGCTTGTGTTTTCGCATGACTCTAAATCACCTAAAGAATCGATACCTAAAATCAGTAGGCCTCAAATTGGAGAAACACAGAAGTATTAACCGCAGGCTTATTTGTTCACTCCTGGTTCACAGAAACGGTGTCCAGGCTACCCTGACTTTAGACAAATGAGGGGCAAACGAGCTGATTTTGGACACTGTCATTGGCTGCGCCCCTCATGGAAACCTCCAGCCAGAGGTTAAGATGATTGACTATATGGAATAAGATGAGGGCCATGTGGGAGTGTTTTGGTTTTAATTTTGGTCATTTGTGTGGCATTGGAAAAAATGACTGGGTCCACGTGGGCTTGAACTCTGGTGTGATTCCCCTTAGAGACTGGGTTTTGGAACTAAACTCAGAGAAGCATTGCCATGAATTTTGTTGGGATTTTAAGAGGCCACGCATGAAAGTCGCTCTTGGAAACTGAGACCTAGGCCCCCGGGTGGATTTCCACAGAGGCCTGGGAATCTCAGCAAGGATATCACATGATTTTATTCTTAAAGAAATCGCAGCCATAGTTGAGAGTCAAAACACACATGGACCTCACATTGTAGACCTCAATGGGCCTGGCCTAATGTGACCTTTTGTCCACTCTTTGGGAAGCCATGCCTGTGAGAGTTCTCCAGAGATTTCATTGAAATGAGCTTCCTCACCATTTAATGTTTGCTGAATGAACTGAAACCCACAGTGCCTCCAACTTCATGCTTGAAAAATGGCTAGATAAATACCATGAAATTTTTGAAATTCCTATGACCAGGTGGCACTGGAGAAACATTGGATGTCCTGTTGCTGATCATGAGTATACCAGACAGTGCCTTGATTTACTGAGTTTCATGAAAATGGTGTAGAACAGAGATGCCAGAAATTTGGAGCCTGCTGAGTAGTGGGTCTAGAGCAGTGGTGGGGAGGTGTTTGATAAAACATCCGTGGTAGGGCCATGTGGATCTACCATTGGATTCCAAATGGCTTGTAACTGACATGGTGCAGCCAGCAGACCCTTATATGTAAAGGCATCTTGTTACATGGAGAGTTTTCAGAGGAAAATTAAGAATCAGGTTGATATGGACAAGGGGGCAATGGGGCAAGCTGTGAGAGATAGGAGAATAGTTGGTGCATTCTCTTGCAGACCCTGACCCACCACACGTGACAGAACTCCCTCCAGCACTGTGTCCGCGGTTAGCTCCTAGTATTTCGTGAAACAAATATCAAACTCACAGTGCAGCAGCAAAAACACCACAAAAAGTGGAAGAGGACCAAATGGCTTCACAGTCCACACGGGGAGACACTTAGTCCCCAATGGCCTCAGTTTACCTACAAAGAGAGGATTCAGCACTGCTTCATCTTGTTCATTGGAAAATAAGAAACCATGTCCTCCAGGTCACATAGATGCAGACCCAGCTTTGATGTTCTCACTACAGAGGAAGCCAAATCTCCTGAAAACAACATATATTTCAAGTGTGGAAGCTCAGAGGCAGTTTCTCAAAAAGTTTTTAGGCCAGCAGAGCTCCATGTTTGTGGAGTGTTTACCCTGTCCCTTAGTTTTGGAAACTCCTCTACCACCTCCAAGGTTGTGAACTCCTGAGCATTTTCCATTCCAGATATGTATTCACTGATTTTGTAACTCTTCTCCTCTAATTGTGTCTTACTTGGGGTGAAGGTAATGTCAAGGCATTGTTCTGGATGAGAGCGGGAGGATATTTGTGCAGCATATATTTACATACACATTGGATTCATTTTCCAATTTTTCATTCGAAATACTGAATCCCTGACACTAACCCATACCTAGTAGACTCAGACTATTCATCCTAATATAATGGAGAAAATTAACCCAACACATTAGAAATACAAGTACTTCAGAGGAGACATGT